>NC_133176.1:7220000-7250000 GCF_049306965.1 Danio rerio
TTAGACTGAATGTGTGTGTGTGTGGGAAGGGAAGTCCCTCCACCTTTTTCCGTCTTGTTTTGTTGACTCTACGGATCCAGCAGTGCCACATATGTCCAGCATATGGTACAAAAACACACAAATCTCAGCGGTAAAACACACACAAACGCTGGTTTACCTGGGCACAGAGGTGTACAGGCGATCTGCGTCATTGTATCTGGGAGCTGTTCTAGAATCAGGCCCTCTGATCTGTGGAGAAACAGAGAAAACCAATCAGATTAGGACTTGCAATCTGATAATGGGACATTTTGATGCGGCTTTAAAGACATATTTTAATAATATATTATATTAATATTGAAAATAACAAATTTGCATGGGAAAAAAGACACAATATGTGAATGGCCCGCTGCTAAAGTCCAGTGTGCGTGCGTAACAGCCTTCCCATGCGGAAGGTTGCCGTTTCTATCCCAGCTCTGAGCAGGTTGGGTGGTGTTGGACCGGCGGGGTTACATAAGCTCAGAAGTTTAAACTAGCGCACAGGTGGCATAACTTTGTTTAGTTGCAGCAGTTTCATTACGTTTAACAGAAACGTAGCGTTAAGAATCCCTTAAGCTTAATTATCCAAATGTTTCGGCTGCTCACGCCACTCACTTACTGTCAGGTGATGACTCACGCTCTGCGCAGCCTTCAACTCCAGCTCGAGCTGTATTGAACAGACGCAAGTCACTTCATAACTATAGCGGCCGTTTTTCGACTGAACTAAATTTATTTTTGATGTCTTGGTCATACTATTTGGAGAGTCGGAACAAATTGCTTTGCAGGCCGCCAATTGAATAGCCCTGCTCTATGGTTTCGCTACATATGGAGAGCGTCACATCACCTTCCTACATTTGTCGCAAATTAGGTGACAGAAAACAGAGGAGCTTGGCCGGACGCACCCGGCCCGAACCAATCGAGGAAAATAAATATATTTATGCTTTTCTGCAAACACTTTGGACAACGCTTGAAGAAAATTTAAGAGCTTGTAAAAAAGTGATTACGACTTTTTAATACCTTCTAAGGGCCTTAAAATCTTAATTAACTGATTTATCAACTTTTAATACTTTTTAAGACCCTGCGGACACCCTGGTGTCCGCAGTATCAACAACACTTTGATTATTCAGTAAAGTTTTAAAATAGAGTGATAAAAGTAATTTATTGTTGTTATTATTATTATTATTTTGTTATTTTTTACTATTTTTTTTACTAGTTTTTATTTTATTTAATTCAATTTTACTTTAATTTTATTTTTATTTATTTTTTTACTTTCTTTTTTATTTTACAAAACGGATGTCTGAAAGAGACATTCACACATTATTTGATTGTAATGACCCTAAAACTTTATTAAAACTACTAAAATGCAAGGAACATGTTATCGTGCAAAGAGGGAAATAATACATTTAAGGTTTTTGAGGACCAACTATTTATTTAAAAATAATAAAAAATCTATGCAAAACATCACATTTATCTGTTTTTCTTTTTAACTGACTAGCAGTGCATTCCTCAATTTGAACATTTCTTGCATTTTAAGCAATGGAAAAGTGTTTGGAAAGAAATCTGCATCAACACAACATCAACAGGTTTGAATGAAGCATAATATATAACCTTTGCTCGCTGTAGTGAGATCTGATCTATGAAGGAGAAAGAAAGAGAATCTGCGGCGGTATAAATGCTTCATCTGTGACAATAGCCATGACTGATCACCTGTATGGCACAAACAGACGCAGGAAGGAATGAAAGAAGCCCAGGAAAGCCGGCAATTGTATATCGTTGTGATCATTTGGCGCGTGCGGCGGTCTATCATTCCCACAATCATCTCTCGCTTCTCCAAATGTGACCTTTTCTAACGTGCGCGCGTCGCCATCGCTCTCTCTGACATTCGATCCCTGCGAGACACCTTTGTGTTTAAAGATCACACTTAGCATGCAGGGTAGCGCTCAGGGCCGCCATTACACGCGGGAGGACGTGCACTTATAAACGCCTCATTGAGACAAATGCCACCATTTTCCCTCACACAGTCCCCAGAAATGAGCTGCCCTTCTTTACATAATGCCTCTAACCTTCATCTGTCAGGATCTGCCACACGCAGACTCCCACAATCCCTCTGCACGCTGACATACTGCTGACAAACCGGGATTTTACAGAGTTGGATATAGCAGAATTTGTTTATCATTCATGTAATCCAAAAACTAATCCCTACCCCAAACCCTAACCCTAAAGACCTTTGATGCATATTAATTAATTATTCATTCATTCATTCTCCTTCAGCTTAGTCCCTTAATTATCAGGGGTCGCCACAGTGGAATGAACCATCCCCTGCTGGTCTCACTAACACCTCTTCCGGCAGCAGCCTAGCTTTTCTATGTGGTCTCCCATCCAGGCACAGCCCTGGCTTAGCTTCAGTGGGCGACATGTGAGAGTTGCAGAGAGCTAGCTGTCGGTAATTGAATATTGAATATACACAAGCAATACACATACAATACATATGCAAAATATTCAATATTTGCAATATTGCAACATCGCTGTGGAAACACTCATCTTGAGTTTTTGGGGGTATTCAGGATGTATTTTATTAATTCTAATAAGTTATAATGAATGAATGAATAATGTCACCTCACTCTGCCCTTTTGATTATTATTAAATACTTCACTGTTTACTGTTTAGCTTGGGGCGTAGGAAAAAATAGTGGATACGGAGTTCCTAAAATATGGGAAATAATTAGCGAATAATGACGTAGTAGCTCCAAATCATGATTATAAGCCTAAACAAAGTATAAACGTGTTCCTCAAATCTGATTGGCTGATTGGAATGTTGATGCAGGATCAACAAAGATAAACCGATCCGTGAGGGATGAGTCTAACGCTGCTTATGTTGCTTATACAAGCCTTGGAATAGCTGCATAAGGAAGAAAAATGAGCTTTAATTGTTTATTATAATTATAACAAAGCCATACGAGGTAATAATGGGAAAAAAGCCATGCTTGCAGAAATAAAATATTTGTCTTGCTGGTTGTTTTTTTATTCATCTGCAATGAATTGAGGTTAACAGCTCAGACGGACTGTAATTATAGCATTAAACGGAGCAGTTATTTAATTTATAAATCCCGCAATGATTCAAAGATTTTTTTAAATATGTTACATCTAGTTTCCCTCTTTCCATTTTGACATGCTCTTCATATTTTAATAGTTTTAATAAACATTTTGGTTTATTGTGTTCAAATTTTGTGAATGTTGGTTGACAAATACGTTAAAATCTATGTTTCCCTCTTTATAATATAACAGGTCATTACAATCAAATATTGTGTGAATGTCTTCTTCAGACATCAGTTTGTAAAATAAAATAAAATAAAATAACTGTTAAATTAATGAAATAATAATCAGTCTGCTTTAAATACTAGTGTAGTTTTATACATAAGAATTTCAAAAATGTTATTCTGAATAACACAATATTTATAAGTCTTATTTCTTGCATTCAATTGCACTGAATATTCAACAACAAGACAACAACAAACAGACACCAAACATTCTAAAGGCAATTCAGAAAGTACAGAAAGTCCCATAATGAGCTGCATTTTGCCTTTACCCCTAAATCATTTTGTTAGATAATTTGTTAGTTAATTAGTTGTCGTTGATCTAGTTTTCCTCGATTTCGATATCAACATGTTCTTCATTTTTAATGATTCAATTATTCAAATGATATGTTTACAGTATCCAGTAAATGATTAACTGATTTAAATTATCCATCAAGAGTGAATCTCCAGTAAATTACTCACTGATTAAAATGATCTGTTCAGGGCAATTTCAAATAAATGATTCAAATGATCCGTTTAGACTGAATCTCGACTCATTGACTGAAATAACCTTTTCAGAGTGAGTCCAAGTAAACCATTCTCTGATTAAAATGATGTTCACAGTGAGTTTCCAGTAAATGATTCACTGATTTAAACTATCCCACAAGAGTGAATCTCGAGTAAATTACTCACTGATTCAAATGATCTGTTCACAGTGAGTTTCCAGTAAACGATTCACTGATTTAAACTATCCCACAAGAGTGAATCTCGAGTAAATTACTCACTGATTAAAACGATCTGTTCTGGGTAATTTCAAATAAATGATTCAATTGATCCGTTTAGACTGAATTTCAACTCACTGACTGAAACAACCTGTTCAGAGTGAGTCCAAGTAAATCATTCTCTGATTCAAATGATCTGTTCACAGTGAGTTTCCAGTAAACGGTTCACTGATTCAAACTATCCCACAAGAGTGAATCTCGAGTAAATTACTCACAGATTAAAATGATATCTTCAGAGCGAGTTCAAGATTCAAGTGACCTGTTCTGAATCGGTCATAAGTAAATGATTCAATAATTCAAATGATCTGTTCACAGTGAGTTTCCAGTAAATGATTCACTGATTTAAACTATCCCACAAGAGTGAATCTCGAGTAAATTACTCACTGATTAAAATGATCTGTTCCTTGTTGCATTGTAACTATTTAAGTAATGAGTAATAATAATTAATTTACATGTACTTACAATATGGTTCAAGTTAAAGAATTTGGGTTTATTTTAGGGATATTTCTATGTAATTTCTATTTTAATCAAACCTGCATTTTAATGTAACCCGTGTAACAAGGAAACCTTAAAAGAGAGTGTTACCCAATACAGAAAGAAAGAAACGTCTATTCTTTAAGCATTAAAAATCGTCAGACATCAGCGCAAAAAAACGCTGCCACAAGGCCGGTTATTACAAAACACCCGAGACTCCAGCAACTTCAGATCTCCAACATTAGCCACGTGCTTCTCTTCACTGGCCACAGATGTTATCTTGGGCACAGGCGATTGATCTTCACTGGGTAATTAGCATTTTAGGCAGTAAGGACAAGACATGGGCCTGCTGCCAGACGCAGAGAGAGAGAATTTGAAACTTTGCCACGGCAGGCTTGGTGGTCCGTGTGAGTTTTAGCCTTTTGGGTCAGAAATGATCAACAAAACCTGCTCAACCTCAGCAAAGGGGGGGACACCGGAGCACCATGACAACCAGACTGCCAAGAGTAGCTGTGGTGCTGTAATCAGATCAAAACGGCAGATGAAGGACTCAAACACTGAGAATGTGCATGTTTTGCTGGAGAACTGGACTGAGACGGCAAACACTCGCCACAACAAACATGCAAACATTTACAAATAGGCAAACGGCACTCATGCGTGCAGATGCAGAGAGATCAGAGCAGTGTGTGTTTGAGGAGTCAGATTAAACACACAGACATGCATGTAGGACAAGGTCATATAAACTCATTGGGACACACGTTTGTATACCTCATTACCAACAACATCAACGAAAAGATTAAAAAAATATAAATAATAAAAAATGTTTAACAAGGCTTTAATTAAAAAAGGCTACATGTATTATTTAGAAACCCCTGTGACATTTATATGAATATTTAAGCAGGGCTGCCAATTTTTGGTTTTAGTTTGGAGTGAGAATTCACGCCCTGACCCTATGGTATCCCCCCCCACCAAATCCCGCACCCCTAATTTAATTATTAATATATACAAATTATGAATTAGTTAAAAAAGTAGTCATAATATAGATTTAAAAATTAACCATTTGATTTGATTTGGATTTGATATATTTATTTTGAACAGAAATATCCTACATAAAATATCTTTACAAAAAAAAAAATACATTTCAACAGGGTTGAAAATGGAGCGGGATGAAGCACAAGCTTATTATTTTCCCACCCCATTACCACACACATCATTCGTCTATTACTTAAACTTATTTCTTCTTTTTACATGAGACATATGAGCCAGCACACACACATATAATGAACATCTCGACATGCGAAAGTGTTCCTCTATTAGTTTTCATAAAAGTTGTTCATGATACTGATCCATCCACAGAGTTTGTAATGTAGACAAATGTTTACAAATACAAGAGCAGCCGTTTAGAGCTCATTTCTGGTTAATTTACAGGCATTCTGGAATGGCTCTGTGAATGGTCCTTACCAGAAAAATTCCCTAACATCCTTGCTTGTGTGAACAGCGTTTTTTTTTTTTTTTTTCAGGATATTTACCGGCATCACTGTGTGAAAGGGGCTATAGCATAATAGTCACAGAAGAAAAATGACAGCTGTGAGAAAACTAAAGTTAAGAAAGCTTTTAAACTATGGAATGCACCGAAATAAAAATTCTGCGCCAAAAACATACAAAATTCTAAATGCACTGAAACCGAAAATGCTTATTTTAGTTAGCACTGTCACCTTAGGGCCTACTCACACTATGCCATCCGTACCGTGCCCATGCCCGTTTCCCGGTTTGTTTGAGAAGTGTGAGTGCGCTTAATCGGGCTCAAGCACGGTTCACTTGGCCGGCCCTGGCCCGGTTGGAAGAGGTGGGCCTAAGCCCGGTTCACTTGGGCTTGGCCAAAGCCCGAAACTGAAAGCGAGACGTGACTTTTAAGGCACTGTTTCATATGGATTTATTAATCATTCTTACTGTTCAGTGAACGCAAACTGCCGCAGTTTATTAAAGACGCAAACCCCTCACTGCTCGACAGCTGCGCGCCTTCAGCAGACCTCCTCATTCCTGCAGCACGAGAGCTTTATGATTGTTTATGAACGCCAAAAGTGGCGGATCTGTTCGGCGAAATATCTGACTGCGTGTCCCCGCATCTCTAAGGACTGTTTGGCGAAATAATTGACGGCATATCAAACAACTGAAACGATATAACTAGAGAAATCTCCACTGTGCTGCTGAGTGAGAGAGCGCTTCTCACTGAACAGCGCAGCAGCGATGACGTAAGCGTGCCGAAGCCCGTTTGTGGTGTGAGCGCGGGCCGTCGGGGGAGACGGGAGGGGGGACAAACTTGCTTTGGCCCGGTTCGAGGCAACTGTACCTAGTGTGAGTACGGCCTTAAAGAAAGAAGGTCGCTGGTTTGAGTCAAAGAGTTTGCATGTTCTCCCTGTGTTGGCGTGGGTTCGGTATCCGAGTGCTTCAGGTTGCCCTACAGTCCAAAGACATGCGCTATAGGGCAATACAATAAGCTAAATTGGCCGTAGTGTATGAGTGGATGTGAATGCAATAGTGTATGGGTGTTTCCCAGTACTGGGTTGCTGTGTAAAACATATGCTGGATAAGTTGGCGGGTCATTCTGCTGTGGCGACCCCTAATTAATAAAGGGATTAAGCCAAAAAGAAAATGAATGAATGAAAGCTGGACCTTTACAGAACAAAACCAATAGCATTTTACTAAACCTCCGAAATAAAAAATAAATAAAAAGATTTTTTCAAGTGGCCTCTCGTATAATTTTCTTTTTTCTCTCCATCACTGAAAACAAACTTTTGAAAGTCACTGTATGCTATAATGGACATGCATACATCTCTCTCATATCTAGCAGGTGTCTTTACCACCCACTACCACTCACTTGGCAGGAGCCAATCTGAAGTCCTCAGTAACTTTGTTCTTTATCATTACTTTTGGGTAATGAGATTCCATTGATTTGGGCTCTGAGTCAAACTCTGTTCCAGAGGGAGTTGGCAGTCTGGAGTGAAGTTGTGTGGTTGGACTCAAACTTTGCACAATTCTCCACAAAAACACAAACTGTGCCTAGCGTTTGCCACAAGAAGCTCAAGCTGTGAGCGTCCTCCCTCAAAACTCAGCTGTGCTTCGTCACTTCTTCAGCTGAGTGTGTGTGTGTGTGTGTGTGTGTGTGTGGGTCCCACTGTGGGCTGAAACTTCTTTTTATACACCACAATTATACAAGCAACTAAAACAGCCTGGCACTTCATTAAAAAATAACACTTGCACTTCATTAAAACGCAGATTCTAGAAAACTCTTTTCTTCTTTCGGCTTGTTTTATTCATTTAATGAATTAGAACGAAAAAAATTATGCAATATTTGTAATTATGAATAAACAGGATAAAATAAGCAGGATAAAAATTATTTTAAAAACTGCAGTTTAATTTCGATGGAGTGCATTGGTTTCTGCAGCTCTTGTTAACAAGTTTTTGTTAGTTTGCTTCCTCATGTAGATTTTAAATAATGTCTTCCACAAATTGTTAAACTAGAAGTGAAACAGTCGTTTACATTGTTATGTAAATTAATTTCCCCTTTAATGAATATATATATATATATATATATATATATATATATATTAGGGATGGGAAGATTAACCGATATGTATCGATACGCGGTCATGCGCGTGCACGATGCGAGTGCATCGGTTGAGCAGCAGAGGATGAATGAAGTTTTGGAAGAAAATCGAGATGCATCGGTTTTTGCGAGATGCATCGATTTTTCCGAGATACAGCTTATATTTTTAATATAGAATGTATTTTTTATTTATTAACAAGTGTTGTCAACCTGTTTTTGGCGCATAATTTAATCGACCTACATAAAGTAAGCCTTAGCAACGGATTTGCGGATGTGCACACACTACAACTCAGTGTATCAGGTGTGCGGATGAAGCTAGTGGAGCGCCCTCAGAAAGCGCGAGAAGCAAAACAAACATTTTATTCCCCACTGAGTTTTAAATCTAAAGTATGGCAAGCAACATTATGGATTTAAGGATGGACGACATGACAGGACAGATGCAATTTGCAAAATGTGCCGCGCATCTGTAAAATACGCGGGCAGTACGACTCTGATATCTCACTTGAAGCGGCGCCACGGTGTTGTTGTGAAAGCATCTTCCAGTGTTTCTGCATCCCTGGCTTTCGCACTGCTTCAACCAGCTCCAAAAGTGGTGAGAAAAGCATTGCAAGTTTTTTTTCCATGCGCAACAGTTCTGCTCGCTCTACGCCAATAACGAATGCTATTGCATTGTTCATCTGCAAAGATATTCAGACCAGTGTCACGGAGAACGAAGGTTTTAAACACCTCCTCCTGTTAATTTTTATTTAATTATAATAATAATAATATTAATAATAATAATGATAAAAATAATTGGGTGTCACGGTGGCACAGTGGGTAGTTTGACCACCTCACAGCAAGAAGATTGCTGGTTTGTTATATTTTTATTAGCCTGTTGTTTACAGTGACAGTGATGTTTCAACGCAGCATAACACTGCTAGTTCACGACCTTAAGTTTTGAATAATCAGTGGCAAAATATATCTTTGTAAAACTTGTTTTCATAGTTGAAAAGTTAAATCACAATTCTTGTTGTGCAATGCTAAATTTATTTATGTTGAAAGAGTGCAAATATATATATATTTTTTAATATATAATATATATATAAATAAATAATATGTATATATATAAATAATATGTGCTATATGTTCTAAAATGGCCCTCTACTGTAAACTGACACTCTGGCTCTGAGAGAAAAGCCAGTTTGTAAAAAAAGTCTTGGTTTTGCTTGGTTAATAAATAATCAAACTCATTCAATGGCACAGCATCCTCTTTCACATCATCTCATAAACTTGATCTAATAAGTTAGTGCTGAATTATCGCATCGTATCGTGATATGGGTGTGAATCGTATCGTGTTGCATCGCAATATGTCACAAATGTATCGCTAATATATCGGATCGTATTCTTTGTATCGAGATGCGTATCGGATCGGCATTATAGCTTAGATGCCCAACCCTAATATATATATATATATATATATATATATATATATATATATATACACATACATATATATATACATACATACATATATACATATACATACATATATACATATATATATATATATATACACACATACATATATATATATATATATATATATATATATATTCATATACACACACACACATATATACACACATACAAACACACACACACACACACACACACACACACACACACACACACACACACACACACACACACACACACACACACACACACACACACACATATACACACATATATACACACATACACATTTATATATATCACGTCCCTTCTGGGTCTCCAGACAATTGCAAGGCCTTGCTTTACGCTTCTCTAAAAAAGGCATTAAACAGAGTTAGACTAGCCATTTTTGTCAAACTTTCCATGAAGTCAGCATACCACACCACCATGCGCTGCAAAAACAAGCATTAAACACGCAGGGATCCCATCGCTTGTTGATTCTGTCCCTGGAGTCTCTGTGTTGGTCGTGTGTATATTCTGATCTTTGATGTAGTGTGGCCATGGCCCAGTGCCCTCTAACGTGCCCTGAAAGCCACGCTCATGCCTCCCAAACGGCACGGGCTTGTTAGCAGCAGATGGTGGAACCATTCTGAGAGGGTAATTTAGACACAGGGCTGTAGGAGGCTGGTCATGACCTCCTCATGTATCCAGCAAAACCCATCGAAAGAGAGCTGCTTTTGCTCTTCAGTACAGCCATGTCTTATCCTATGTAGGACCGATACATTTCATAGTTCAAATCCATATTAACAGTCTAGTGCTGCATCCTAATTCGCACTAAACAGTATTCGAATACAGAATCAAGATATGTTTTTCAATTCAATTCAGCTTTATTTGTATAGCGCTTTTACAATGTAGATTGTGTCAAAGCAGCTTCACATAAATGGTCATAGTAACTGGAACAGTGTGGTTCAGGTTTTAGTGTTTAAGTTCAGTTCAGTTTAGCTCAGTTCAGTGTGATTTAATCATTACTGAGAGTTGTCTCAAATAATATTATGCTGAAATGAGTATTCCAAAGTTACCCGGATGGTCTACTAATTACCCGGATGGTCTACTATTTCTGGTAGAGTTTTAAAACGCAGATCCAAGTTTACTCTAACGGCTAGTATTCCCCACAATACACTGCATCTTGGATGTGAAACTACAAACATGGTGGACACATGAGGGTTAAGTGGAGAGGCTTCGGTAAAACAGTTTGAATGATTGATAGTCAATATCTAACCTAATGGATAATATTCATTATGCATTTCTCACATTATATTTACTCTGCAACAATTTGAACTTTTATAAAGATGCGTTTGGTCATTCATTTCTAGTATAGGAAAATCTTGTATACTCTTGCAAAACTATGTACTTTTTCTCCACAAACTGAGTACGTACTTTCTGCATGTAGTACAGGTGGGTGATATGGGACGTACTGTAGCATAATATTTTTTTTAATGCAGTGCTTACATTGTAAGTTGCATTCAAAATATGCAGAATCAAACTGTCTTACATTAACTGCTCCAGTTCTATTCAGTTCTGTGTTCCAGCTACAAGATTTAAAGCATTGCAAATAAACATTTAACTAACATTTGCTAACTACATTTGTGAAGCAGACATCAACAAATATAGCTGATCAGTTGAGTGATTCAGAGTAGAGGTCTGCATTTCCAAATAAATTTGGAATAAATTTCCTAATAAAACACGGTAGCGGTCGGTAACTCTGGTGTAATTTGAACGGGAGCGGGTGGTCTGACAGTTTAGTGCTCCTGAGAAAGAAGAGAGAGAGAAGCTACAATTCTTGCACAACCTACACGTTTATCTGTTATCTCTCTCTTTTTAAAACCCAGGTCTAAATTTAGTGGGAAGAGTTGGGTCGGGTAGAAAACGGGGCAGGTCGGGCAGCGGGTGAACAAAGGCTGAATATATAGCGGCTAGCGGTCGGGTGCGAAATAAAACCTGGCGGGAGCTGGACTAAAATTTAAGTCCCACGCAGATTTCCAATTCAATGAATCAGCTCCTGAATGAACAACTGTTTTAAAATGAATGTGGTTGAGTGATTCAGCGATTCCTTTTTAATATGGGTTCATTCCTCGATTATTTAGTAATCTTGAGCCAATCAGTTGATTTGGAGAATAAGTTCCTGAATAAATCACTGTTTTAGAATAAACTGACTGTATGATTCAGTGGCTAACATAAAATCAGTCACTCATTTGGATCCTGAATGATTCAGTGTTTTTGAATGAATTAGTTGAGTGATTAAATGACTCGTTTATAAAGAGTCACTTGAGTCATTCAAAAATGATTCTGTGTTTTTGAATCAATTTTATCCAGTGATTAAGTTACTAAATAATACATTATTCTAGAAAGGCCAAAGTACGGTCTGCGGGCCAAAGTTGGCCCATATTACCTTTGATTTGGCCTACCATGCAATCAATTTCTCATGAAAAAAATGAGAATGATAGAGAATGTTAGGGCGAATGCCTTTATCAGAGATCATTGTTTATAATGGGATGCAACTTTTTTATTTGTTTGTTTTCTTGGTGAGCTACAAAAAAACCTATTTAAAATGAAATGTTTTAATTAGATGTTGTAAATAAATCAGATTTTATAAAATGTAAATACTGTCAGTGGACTATGCAGAATGCTCCAGTGAGCAAATCAAGGCAAAAACTAGTGGAACTCCATAAAGTTATGAATGAGATTGTTTTTGATTTTACTGTAACAAGTTCATTATAAAAATCTAAAAATCTAATCTAAGTCTAATTAGACTTTACTAGTTAATACAAAGCAATGTTTTCTAGTTATTTTTAAATGTTAATAAATAAGTAAATTACCCATGACAACTACATTTACCTTTAGCCCACTAGCCTCAATCAGGTTTGATTTGTGGTCATTCATATGAAAAAGTTTGGGCACCACTGTTCTAGAATGAACAAGCCCAAGTAAATTAATGACTTTAATATAAAGGCTAGTTTTAATCCTGAATGATTCAGCATTTAAAACAAATCAGTTGAATTAACTAGGGAAGCACAGTGACTCAGTGGTTAGCACTGTCGCCTCACAGCACGAAGATCGCTAGTTTGAGTCCCGGCTGTGCCAGTTGGCATTTCTGTGTGGAGTTTGCATGGATTTCCTCTGGGTGCTCCGGTTTTCCCCACGGTCCAAAGACATGTGCTATAGGTGAACTGAATAAACTAAATTGACCATAGTGAATTAATGTGTGTGCGAACGTGAGAGTGTATGAGTGTTTCCCATTACTGGGTTGTGGCTAGAAGTGCATCCACTGCGTAAAACATATGCTGTAATAGTTGGTGATTCATTCCACTGTGGCAGCCCCTAATAAATAAGAGACTAAGCTGAAGGAAAATTAATGAAGAACTAGTTTCTGGCACATCAATGCAACTTGTCCTAAAAATCCTGTCTCTTAATACACAGACCGACAGTCCGTGTTGCAAACGGTGTGTATAAAAGGTCTATCTACTATATATAAAGGAATTATTTGGAAAACATTATGAAAATGAAAACCATAAAAATTCTTCTTTTATGAAACAGTCACTGTTTACTCCTACGAAGCCATAATCAGCCAACAAAACATTGCAAAACATTTTTAAGTGCCAATAAAGAATTCGGGACACGGTTATTATTCTGTCCTTGCTCATTTCTCCCCTGAGGTCCCTCAACGACGGCTCCCTCCAACCAATCTTTTTTCTTTTTGTTTTTATTTTAGTGGCTTCATTCAGATTCCTGACCACAGTTTCCTGCTCTCAAACAAAGGCTTGGCTTTGATGAAATGAGTTGGTCTTCCTTGTCTTTGACCTACTGGAAAAGCTTTGACCTGCTTGTTGTAGGAAAGATGAGTCGGATCCTTTTGTTCTCTTGTCCATCCCTGCCTTCCTGGCTTTCCTTCACTCTTAATCTGTCTCCGGGAGTTCATGTTGATGTGTTTTGACATCGCAGGCACCTGGTTTTTAGGATTTGGGATTATTTGTCGCTTCTGCCGAGAGCCACCTAGTCACCGTCACTCAATCTTTTTACACTTCTCCGTCACGGCTGCCCGTCAAGCATTTGGAGATGCAGATGCTGGCTTAATTAGAGCTGACAGAGCCAGGATGCTCATCTCAAGCTGTTCTGTCGCGAGGAGGAGAGGATAACAATCAGAATGACAACCGTCTTAATTTTCCATCTTCTCTCTCTCCTTCTGTCTCTTGTCTTTGGTTCTTCTGCATCTGCCCTGTCTCCTCTGTCACTGCAAGCTGCTTTTCTCATTTCACTCCAGAACTTCTCGTCTCACGATGGCTTAAAAGTAAAAGCATGACTTTTAAAAAGCGAACTGTGATCATATCAGTAATGGACAATATTTGCACTTCTATATAAGAAGTGTATCATTTCCTGTTTGCTTAAACCTGCTTATTAAATCTATTTCATGTCGTTAAAACCTGTTTCCAATAGTGTCCATTTTATGCAGCCAGATCCGTCTCAGAAATAGTACATTCATAAGATGAAATTCATACATGCACTGCACAATTCACACATTTACAAAATCCAATTTGTAAATTAAAAACACAATTTATAAATACACAATTTGGGAATTCAGAAGTAAAAATCATAAATACTTTCACCAAATGAATTGTGTTTGTGTATTTAAGAATCATGTTTTGAATTTACAAATTGGATTTGCATATTTTTCAATTTTGAAATTACGAACTGGATTTGTGTATTTATAAATCGCGTTTTGAATTTATTAATTGCATTTGTGTATTTTTGAATCGTGTTTTGAATTTACGATTTGTGTTTGTATATTTTTCAATCGTGTTTCGAATTTACGAATTGTGTTTGTGTATTTATGAATCGTGTTTTGAATTTATGAATTGTATTTGTATATTTTTCAATCTTGTTTCGAATTTACAAATTGTGTTTGTGTATTTGTGAATCATGTTTTGAATTTACGAATTGGATTTGTGTATTTTTCAATTGTGTTTCGAATTTACGAATTGTGTTTGTGTATTTATGAATCTTGTTTTGAATTTACGAATTGTATTGGTATATTTTTCAATCGTGTTTCGAATTTACGAATTGTGTTTGTGTATTTATTAATCTTGTTTTAAATTTATGAATTGGATTTGTGTATTTTTCAATCTTGTTTTGAATTTACGAACTGAATTTGTGTATTTATAAATCCTGTTTTGAATTTATAAATTGGATTTGTGTATTTTTGAATCGTGTTTTGAATTTACGAATTGGATTTGTGTATTTTTAAATCGCGTTTTGAATTTATTAACTGGATTTGTGTATTTTTAAATCGCGTTTTGAATTTATGAATTGTATTTGTGTATTTATAAATCATGTTTTTTGAATCTTGATTCGTAGATCGGCTCCACGTCACCAGGAAAAGCATCACGCCTCTACAAGCATGCACTTTTGCACCGTGTAAACAGTAGCTGAATCCGACAGAAAATGAAGAGCACACAGCTGAATGTCACGTCTGCTCTCTAAAATAAAATCTGACAAGTGTATTTCACATATATTCAGAATAAACATGTGTAAGTAATATGAAACGTTCACATATTTGTTGCGAATTTGTTGTTTGAGATGTAGAACGCACGGAAAGCGGCCGCATAGAGCGACACTGCACGTGCAGCTGAAGATTGTGGTTGTTTACAGGGATTTGACGGATAAACATGAATTTCTAGCTAAACTATTAACGGTGCCAAACAGCATTTCCTGTTGTTTACGTTCTTGTTTAAGTCCTTGATACCATTAATACTAGAAACCGTGCATGAAACAGATCAATTTTAACAAATAAAAATAGTAACAGGTTGTGGCTCACATTCCACAGCTTCCATGGGTGGAGGAATTTTTAGCTGAAGCCAGCACTGAACTGGGAGAGACTGGAAGCTGTCCTTTGTCAAATGCTAGCTATATATTTTTTTTATATTTCTCTGGAACATAATTAAAATTAAATTGTAAGCACTTCTCTCTTTATGTCATGTCCTTTGAAAACCCAAATACAGAAACAGAAAAAGCTCTTTGGAAATAGCAGTTTTCCGACGTCATTTTAGCCTTGTCAGCTAAAACAATACAGCGCATGTGGCCACGCCCTTTCACTGCGCAAGGTGTATGCATGTGGTGAATGCACGTAACCTGTGATCTCTCTAACCCGGATGTTTTTTTTTTTTAAGTCCCCAAACTTTGTTCGCTGTTGGTTTTGCTAAGCTAACTCTGTCTCCCTTTGCATTGAACTTTGTGTATTACATTCAGAGATGTTGTTTATGTCCACACAGCTACATTACACATCAACTAAAGTTTAAAATATGATATCGTAGTAGACCACCCCTTTCACTGATTATCTGTGTGTTAATAGGTGTATTAACTGGTATTGAAGAATGCCGTGGGTGGCAGCTAGGGCATTCCAGAAGGTTGCTGGGTCGTCATTCTATGTGATTAGGATGTGTCCTATATTAATTCTGATCATTTAGAAAACTAACAATACACCTTCACTCAACAATCCACACTAATTGCTGTCCATTACGCACAGATGTTCAGGGGTTTGTTCAAATAACGAACCCCAAGTATGAGTAATAGTAACAGTGAAGCCTGCCTTAGAAAACACCACTAATAATGAGTTGATAACTATTCCCGGCATTGGTCAAAAATTCTCTAATGGTTTATTCCTACTTGTGCGGTATGAGATCATAGATGAGTATGAGAACAGGCACACAAAGACACACACACACACAACCGAGACAGCAGACAGACTCAAGGTCTGTGAAAACCAGTCTGAAATCCAATTAAATTCTTCTGTTGTTAATGAATCATACCCCACAGTCCCTGCTGTGTGTGTGCGTGAGTATATTTTTGTGTGTGTGTGCACGTCTACTCCACATGCCAGTCCTTATGGTGGCCTAAACGTCCTTCTCCATATCTTCTGCTACTCTGACAGCACCATTCGTCTTTCTTCTATGCGTTTCACATATTCATTCATCTATTTCTGAGTAAACTGTCACTTCTCAATGAAGAAGCGACTCCTCGCAGAACACCAACATTGTTAAAACATTGCCTTTAATAGGCAACAATAAAACCACCTCATTGTGACCAGATCACTCACAGCAATACAACAATGCAACACAATAACATATGCTTAAAATGATGAAGTATAGGACTGGGTGTAACAAAACATAAAATAATGGAATAATTAAAAGAAAAAAAAATGTTTAAAAACAAACAAACAAAAAAAACTTACTGACTATATATGCGAGAATACACACACAAAATGACTTTTGCTGTTTGTTTACACAATCTATTTAAAATGAGCTGAAACAACACAAATATTTGCTTTTTGAGACAACTTAATTGTTTTAATTGTTTTATGTTCAATCTACTTAAATAAAAAAAAAACTCGGAAGTAGCTTAATTAATTTTTGTTTTCCCAACGCAAAAAAAAAAAAAAAAGATTCATTTTAAAAGAATGTGTAATGGTTTTAAAGGAAGTCTGTCTTTTTCACAAAGGCTGCTGAATAAAATTATTATTGACATATTTTAAACTATTTGTGTATTTCATTCATTCATTAATTTATTCATTCATTCATTCATTCATTTTCTTTTCGGATTAGTCCCTTTATTAATCCAGGGTCACCACAGTGGAATGAACTGCCAACTTATCCAGCATATGTTTACGCAGTGGATGCCCTTTCAGCTGCAACACATCACTGCAAACATCCATACTAACTGATTCATACACAAAATCCCCTTTTACACAGGGATAATGGTAAATATCCAGAAAATTTGCGGAACGACTTTACCGGTAAGTTCAAAAAAGCGATGTTCGCACAGGCGAGGACCTTACGGAATTTTTCCATAAAGTAGACGTCTCACGTCAGCACGTTCTAGACCTGAACGTGCTTATTCCGGCAATCTTCCTTCTGTGTTCACGCAGCGCAGAATTTCGGCAAATTACCGGTAATGTTACGACTTCTCTTTCTGGAAAATAGCCGGAACACATTTACCAGTATTTTCAAAAAGGGCCTGTTCACACATACAGACCTTTCCGGAAAATTGCAGATAATTTTCCAGAAAGGTGTGTATGTGTGAAAGGGGCTAAACACTAGGGACATTTTTTACTTATTCAATTCACCTATAGCGCATGTCTTTGGACTTGTTGGGGAAACCGGAGCACCAGTAGGGAAACTCACACGAACACAGGGAGAACATGCAAATTCCACACAGAAATGACAACTGATCCAACTGAGGCTCGAACCAGTGACCTTTTTGCTGTGAGGCAATTGTGCTACCCACTGTGCCACCGTACTGCCCTATTTGTGTTTTTATATTAGTTAAATTAGCTATACTGATTTGATTATACTATTTGCAATGCTTCAGTGAATTTCAGTGGGTTTCTCTATAAATAACACACACACACACACACACACACACACACACACACACACACACACACACACACACACACACACACACACACACACACACACACACACACACACACACACACACACACACACACACACACACACACACACACACACACACACACACCAAGCTATTTGTATGATTCTGCAAAGCGTGTAACATTCATTCATTCATTTACTTCCCTTCCCTTCAGCTTAGTCCCTTTATACATCAGGGGTCACCACAGCGGAATGAACTGCCAAATTATCCAGCATTCGCACACATACAATACGGCCACTTTAGCTTATTCAATTCCGCTATAGCACAAGTCTTTCGACTGTGGTGGAAACCGGAGCACCCGGAGAAAACCCACACCAACATGTGGAGAACATGCAAACTCCACACTGAAATGCCAACTAACCCAGCAGGTCCTCGAACCAGCGATTTTCTTGCTGTGAGGCGACATTGCAAACCACTGAGCCGCCGTGTCACCCTGTGTGTGTAACATTATCCAAACAAATATTTATTCAAAATATGTCATGTTTACCTCAACTTTTTTCTTTCAAGAATTTAACAATCTGTCATCAAATATTCTACACTGGTAAAATTAGTTACCAGTTATAATTAGTTACATGTTACTGACAATAATGGGAATAATGGCGCTATAAATAAACAATGTTACTAAAGATGATATTTTTTTCACTCTTTCAAAGAAACGTGCCCAACACTGTTCATTGACTACATTTACATGAAAAATCCTGGTAAAATAGATTAGCATCTGTATTTTTTAACAAAGAACTGAAACAAAAACATGATTTCATGCATTAACATCAGAGGGAGTATACGTCACTCCCCCTCCAGCGCCAGAGAGCTTCTATTTTCTCATTCAGTTGTTACTGGAAAGTCTCAATGAAGCTGCCTTTTCCAGCAGATGTGTGTAATCATATAAAGTATATAATTGTAAAGTTCGCCGAGCCCTGGACACAACCCTCAATCTCTGGAAAATGAAGTGCTGGACATCTGGGTGGACGCAAGCGTGGCTCCGGGCGCTCAAATGACAGAGTTCAGGGCTCCGGTAAGTGCTTCGAAGAAAAAAAAAAATAGATCCTGTGCTCAATTTAGATGGAGTTTTTGTTTTAAAGTGGCCCAGAAGAGAACGGCTGACAGCCACCCTTTCCATTTTCAACCCTTGTGATTTCTAGAAGGGATTTATATGAAATGCTTTCGTTTCTGGGTTGCTTTTCCCTCATTCTTTCCTACTGCTTCAGCAGAATTTATTTCCATCATATTTCTTGCTGTCTTTCATGCATAATAAACCACATGTCTCACTCGGCAAAGTCTTCAAAACATCACGGCGGATGGCCCATTTGTCACTCGTTATTTTATTTTTATGCGAGGAGTCAAGAGAATGCAAAAATGCAAATGCGTTCAAAAAGGAGAGCGCAAACGCTAGCAAGCTGAGCAAGTGTTCCAGATGCTATTTTAATATTAAAAAGGACAGTTCACTGCAAAATGAGCACTGTGGCACCATTTACTAAACTTTCTTAGAGGGTACCAATGATGAAAATCATCTTTTGTAAGCTGTTTGGACAGAACTGTGTGAAGGTATAGTGTGTCTACAGTCATATTGGGGTGATGTAAACACAATAAGTCTTTATTTTTTATTTCCTGACGTTAAAATAGGCAGGGCCGGATTAACAAAAGGGCTAGGTGGAGCTGAAGCCCCAGGGCGCATGGAAGAAGGGGGCCCTGGATTGGCTCAAGAATTAATTTGCGCTATGATGCGGGAAACTGCTGCTGTTCAAAACAGTACAAACAGTGACGCCAGTACTAAACTAGGGCTCGGAGTGGCTGTAGCCCAATCAGAATATTGAAGAGCCCTGTTTTAGTCCTCCATAAGGGTGATCAGATGTCACAATTTTCCCAGGATCATGCTGAATGGACCGCGCGGCTGTTAGACTCAAAAACCGGCGGGCCTATACAATACATCACACGATATAACCGACACAGAACAAATCAAATAGCCTACACAAGCAGTAATAAAAATGTCCATCTTTGTGGAGTATGTATATGAAGTACATGCACTCGGTTATGCTTTACAGTAAGTCTAACTGAACCAGTTAGAAAGTAAACCTTTTTATATACTGTAAATGCTTACTTTGCCCCTATTATGAAAACGACAGAATAATATGAGGCAATGAAATATTGGCGCTGGCTTTCATAAGACAATAGGCCTATATCCGATGAAATAAATAAATAAATAAATAAATAAATAAATAAATAAATAAATAAATAAATAAATAAACAAACAAACAAACAAAATAAAATAAGGATGCAATAGCCTTCCGTAACTCAGAAGACCACAATATTTTTGATTTTAGAAGCATGGATTTTAAAGATATCCTATAATCTGGGATTTAAAGTTCTAAAGAACCTTTTAAAGGTAAACCCCTATTTAAAGCGTTCATCATAAAGCACTAAGTTATAGGAAATAATGCAAATGTTTTTGTTTTGCTGATTTTTGCAGCCTGTTTGCACTTTAAAGTTCACATTATGTCATTACTTAATTTGTATAAGCTACTTGCAGGGCCTATTTTAATAAAATAGAAAAAATATATAATAAATAAAAACCAAATGGTGGAAAGTTAGATAATAATATTAATTTAATTAATTAGTAATAATACTAATATTAATAACAAGAACAATATACACACACACACATATATATATATATATATATATATATATATATATATATATATATATATATATATATATATATATATATATAATTTTACCTTTTTTAGTTAATTAATTAAATTATTTTTTTGTGAGGTAAAAATATAAAAGGGGATTTGCTATAGCCCCAGGGCTCAATGCGTTCTTAATCCGGCCCTGAAAATAGGATCCGAATCCTTCCCATTTTGAGGCTGACCACAACATGACGTATGTGTGTGGTTTCACCGCGCACCGAATTGATTGACAGCAGAATTAAAAGATCTGTTCAGCTCTCTGTGATCATCCATCGTCATCAAATGTGATCAAGAATGAATTTTACAAGTTACGTTTGTAAAGTAGAGCAAGTTTGTAACGAATTACAGTGATTTTACCATCTTTATCAACA
This sequence comes from Danio rerio, assembly GCF_049306965.1. Taxonomy (NCBI): domain Eukaryota; kingdom Metazoa; phylum Chordata; class Actinopteri; order Cypriniformes; family Danionidae; genus Danio; species Danio rerio. Next base: position 7,241,174 of record NC_133176.1, read on the forward strand.
CAGCTGCATGTCAGTACAACTATAAAAAAAAAAAAGATGAATAAAAAGACTAATGAATGTATCGTTCACTGTTTGTAAATACATTAACTAATGGAACCTTATTGTGAAGTGTGACCCCAAACTTAAAGTAAAACAAAGTAATACACATGAAGACTAGTAAACAGTTAGTAATAAACAAATTACTACTTGGAAGCGTTCCCATCATACAGATATATAATAAATGAACAGAGCATACAGGAGGATTATAGCAGCTGAATTTGCATGTATGGCCAGTGGTGTGGTGTGTAGGTGTGGATGTCAAGGGACGGTCAGCTCACTTTACGCTCTGGGCAATGCAGACACACACACAAACACACACCCACACAAACTACTACCTAGAGAACATGCTAACTAGACTACATGCATCTAAAAATACTTCTGGGTTCATACAGTATGTATGCAGAAGACCACGCATATCGTAAGCCTTCAATTTTACAGCAGAACTCCTCCCTGAGAGACACAAAGAGGTTGAAAAAGAAAGGTGGGGATGTATGGAAATGAGTGCTTGTGATATAGTTTGCAGGGCAGATCAGAGGAAAAATGGACATGATTAAAGAGTGAAGTAAAGGATGAAGTTTTTTCATATACAAAAGTCACATACAAAGCATCCAGTAAATTTCACTGTAAGATAGATTGGAAAAACTGAGGGAGGGATGCAAAGTTCAACATAAAAAAAAATAATATTCATAAAAAAAATAATAAATAAATAAACCATTAAAAAAATAATAAATAAATAAACCATTAAAAAATAATAAATAAATATATATATATATATATATATATATATATATATATATATATATATATATATATATATATATATATATATATATATATATATATATATATATATAAAAAAATAAATAAAAAACATTATTTTTTCTTTAAGAAAAGAAAATCATAGCTAAATATATTTATATTATATTATATTATATTATATTATATTATATTATATTATATTATATTGACAACTATTTGATTATGTACAATAATAACTGCTTATAATAACAAATAGCAATAATTTTGTGTTTGTTTATATGAGATTTTTGTTTGCAAACATATTATTAAAAAGTTACACAATGATTTTGTTATTTTACCAGCAATAAAATTAAACACAATTAAAATATAGATAGAAATAAAGCAATACCTTAATAATAAATATAAACTATTTATTCACAAACTTAAAAAAAACTCAATAAAATAGCTATATAGCAACATTTAGACAACTGATAAAAAGAACATAAATTACAAAAAGATAAATAAAATAAAATAAAAATAAATAAATAAATAAAAAATAAAATAGGGTACATGGTAGTAGTGAACAACATTGGGGATCACACTATAAAAATAAATAAATTTAAAAAAGGAACAATAATAAAAATACATTTATAGCCAAATAAGTTGCCAGCTAATTTGTAACCGAATGTTAATTTGTAAATACTAATTAACTTTACAAAAATAATACAAGAAAATTCTTCTTTAATCATGCGCTTACTGTTGTAACAGGCCTGAATGTGTGAGCTTGATAAATACAGTCAACACAAAAATCCAAGCAAAATAGAATAGCAAATGCACTGGAGAACACTGGAGAAAAGGCCCAAAAAGAGTTGCTTTCCGTATATCTAACACTTTTATGTGACTTCAGTTATTTAGTAATCTAAAAACCACACAGTAGTTCCTAAGATTGGACATCAGCCCATAGGTTAAAATAATCAGTAAACATAAGTGATCGGATGATAATAATTACACCAGTGAACATGAACACAGTGCTGTGCAGTGAGCGAGTCCCTGTTGAGTCGAAGCAGATGAACAGATTAGTCGGAGTGCTTTCGATTTGGCCTGAAAAACACACCGCAAGATAAACCCCGATAATCTGAGCTTTGAATCAGTGCCTGAGAAAACTGCCAGACATCGGGATGACAGAAGAGACAGAGGGAAAGAAAGAAAGAAAGAAAGAAAGAAAGAAAGAAAGAAAGAAAGAAAGAAAGAAAGAAAGAAAGAAAGAAAGAAAGAAAGAAAGAAAGAAAGAAAGAAAGAAAGGCAGACATGTACTCACTCGTGAAGGGTCATACTCTGGTCGTCTTCGAGCGGTCAGGTCCTCATAGGATGGAGCTGGTCTGATCTGCTGAAGCTGATTCCTGATTTGCTGCAATCGTTCTTCATTACTGCCAAGAGAGAAACAAGATAGTTAAGAGACAGTGTCCATTTAAACACTTCCGAAAACATCCACATCAATTCAGGCAATTCTACAATCCAGACTAATTCTCTTAGCAAGCCTGAAATGAATAAAAACAAAGTCTATTTAACAAAAATATAAACTAAAATATAAAACGAAATCTAGTAGCAGAGTGATTCATCACAGCAAATGCAGTAATGATTTATAATCACTGTTAATCTGATTCATCGTGATGTAAGTGTTTGAATTGAGGCCAAGTCAATGTACAATTCTGTTTGTCAGATTTCTAAATCGCACATAGCTAAAATAAACAGCCCTTGATGTAAAATTCAGTGTATTAAATTATCTATCTGTGAGCTCCATAAACACACATGTAACCTAAGGGCATGTATTGATTCAGAGCAGAAATGGCATTATAAAAATCAGCATTTAAACTGCCTCAACTTTTACTTCAGCTGAATGCTACAGCAACTCATACGTTTAAACACTGAGAAAACACGGCTGCTTTGATTGGTCTATTTTTTCTGCCAATCAGACTTCCTTTTCACTGCACCATTAACTCAAACCAACTCAGAATTGTATTTGAATTTATTTCAATACAGACTGGATGATGAATGGATAAACAAACAGACAATAGAATGGTTGGACGCTAAATGGACGGATGGATGGATGGATGGATGGATGGATGGATGGATGGATGGATACATGGATAGGTGGGTTGGATGGATGGATGGATGAATGGATGGATTGATAGACAATTTGAGAGACGGAAGGACAGATAGATAAAACAGACAAACAATTGGATAGATAATAAACAGAAAATTGGATGGATAGATGGATGGATGGATGGGAGAAGGTATGGATGCATGTATAAATTGACAATTGGAAAAATGAAAGGACAGATGGATAAACAAAATTGGATGGATGAATGTAAGGATGGATGGATAATTATCAGACAATTTAATGGATGGAAAGATGGATGGATAAACAATTGGATGGATGGATGGATGGATGGATGGATGGATGGATGGATGGATGGATGGATGAAAGGACAATATGGTGAATATATGATGGATGGGAGGATAAACAGACATTTAGATGGATAATTGGATGGATGTATGAAGGATAAACGGATGATAAACAGAAAATTGGATGAATGGATGGGTGGATGGATATATGGATGGATGAATAGATAAATGGACAATTGGAAAGATGAAAGGATAGCTGGATAAACTAAATTAGATGGATGGATGGATGGATGGATGGAAGGAACAATGGATGTATGGACAGATAAACAGACAATTAGAAAGAGGGAAGGAGAGATGGATAAACCAACAACTAGATGTATGGATGGATGACAAACATTTGGATGGACAGATGGATAAACAGATGATTGGATGGACAGACAGATGAATAGATAAACGGATTGATGAAAGGATGGAAAGAAATAATTAGATGGATGAACAGATAAACAGACAGATAAACAGATTATTGAGGGATGTATGGATGGATGGATGACAAACAGACAATTGGATGGAAAATAAACACAATTGGATGGATGATGAACAGAATTATATGGATAAACAGATAATTGGATGGATGTAAGGATGGATGGATAATAAACAGATGGATGATAAACAGACAATTGGATGGATGGATGGATGAAGGGATGGATGGATGGATGGATGAATAAACACAACTGGATGGATGAATAAACAGACAATTGGATGGATAGATGGATGTATGGATGTAAGGATGGATAAATGGATGGATGAAGGGATGGATGGATGGATGAATAAACACAACTGGATGGATGGATAAACAGACAATTGGATGGATGGATGGATTGATGGATGGATGGATGGATGGAGAATAAAACAATATGATGGATGGATGATGGATGGATACATGAATGGATGGATAAACAAACAATAAGATAGATAAACAGATAATTGGATGGATGTAAGGATGTATGGATGGATAAATGGATGGATGGCTGGATGGATGGATAAACAACTGAATTGATGTATAAACAGACAATTGGATAGATGGATGGATGGATGGATGGATGGATGGATGGATGGTTGGATGGATGGATGGAGAATAAAACAATATGATGGATGGATGGATGGATGGATGGATGCATGAATGGATGGATAAACAAATAATTAGATAGATAAACAGATAATTGGATGGATGTAAGGATGGATGGATGGATGGATGGATAAATGGATGGATGGATGGATGGATGGATAAACAACTGAATGGATGTATAAACAGACAATTGGATAGATGGATGAATGGATGGATGGATGGACTGATTGATGGATGGATGGAGAATAAAACAATATGATGGATGGATGATGGATGGATGGATGGATGGATGGATAAATGGTTGGATGGATAAATAGATGGATGGATGGATAAACAACTGAATGGATGGATAAACAGACAATTGAATGAATGGATGGATGGAGTGATAGATGGATGGCTGTAGTAAAAAATAAATAACTGCAAATAAATAAGTTTGAGGAAAGTCTATTGAGAGATGTTGAGAATAAGTCCAGTACAGTGGAGTGTGCTGCGTTTCTCCAGCAGCTGGCGGAGCACAAACGCCATCCATTAACTAATCCCACTGAACGCAATTACAGCTGCCATTCTGACTAAGAGTCCACACACACTCAATGAATGACAAACACCATCAATGTTTAATTAGCTCTCGGCCAGCGTGTATGCATCATATTCATACGAGGACAGCACTGAAGAGCAGACCTACAGCGAGTGAGCAAGCATGCGCAAACACACACTGCAAAAATACCAGCCGTTTACATGCATGATTAAACACACACACACACACACACACACACACACACACACACACACACACACGAGTGAGTGTCTAAAGGCCGGCTGTCATCGGCAGTTCATTTGGGGTATTATGATAGCAGGCGCAGCGTAAAGCCAAGAAAGGCCGGAGATATTAGCTTTCCTTCTTTGAGAAGAGCGTGACTGATTCCTGCTGTGATTTACCTGTTTGTGTTACATCTGAGGAGAGCTAATGAGTGCTGTGTTGAGCAGCAGTCAACAGTGCTAAACAGGAGTGTGTGTGTGTGGCTTTCCATTTTGGTAACCATTGAACTGCATCCGTTTTTGCTACTTAAAACAAACACTTAACTGAAATACTGTATAATAATAAATCATAAAACTTCAAATAAACAGTAAAATATATAGATACAAATTATAATTGTACATAATTTATCTACAGTGGAGAAAACGAGTATTGTACATGGTATGTCTCTTGCGTATAATATTTCTAAAGGAGCTGTTGACATGGAATTGAACCAGATTTTGGTAAAAAATCCAAACAATCCAAACACAAAAATAAAACAAAACAAAACAATCTGAACAACGAGTTGTGTGTAATAACGAAGGAATAACACAAGGAGAAAGTGCTGAACTACTGAAATGTATTCAACACTTTATATAAAAGCTTTGTTGGTGATGGCAGCCTCTCATTTAGAGAACGAAGTTACTTGCATTGCTCAAGTGTGTGTTTTTCATGGATTTCAACAGATCTTGTTGGTTCGGTGGGTCTTGTCTATCAAATCTTTAATTTTTATTTTCTATTGGATTCCAGTCTGGTGATTGACAAACTAAATTTTATGTTAACGTTAATTTGCTAAACATTTGTCAATGCTGGACAACTTTACTGCATATTTACATAATTTCAGTATGTAAAATATATGTATACACACACACACACACACACACACACACACACACACACACACACACACACACACACACACACACACACACACACAGTGTAAGTAAGAATTATTAGCCCCCCTTTATTTTATTATTATTATTATTTTTAATATTTCTAAAATGATGTTTAACAGAGCAAGAAAATTTTTTCAGTACACCTGATAATATTTTTTCTTCTGGAGAAAATCTTATGTGTTTTATTTTGGCTAGAATTAAAGCAGCTTTTCTATAATATTTCTTACTTTTTCTAATAATATTGAACTTAAAATGTTTATATATGTGTATATATATATATATATATATATATATATATATATATATATATATATATATATATATATATATATGTATGTATGTATGTATGTATGTATGTATGTATGTATATATATATATATATATATATATATATATATATATATATATATATATATATATATATATATATATATATATATATATATATATATATATATATATATACATACATACATATAAACATATATATAAACATACATATATATAAACATACATATATATATATATATATATATATATTAGGGATGTAACGGTATCAGAATTTCACGGTACGGTAATACCTCGGTATGAATGTCACGGTACGGTATTTATTGAATCATTTACAGGAAAAAAAAAACTTTTGAAAATACTCCAAAAAAGTGCCAAAAGTGTCAATGACATACAAATTAGCCATCTATCTGTTAGCTTTGAAACAGGAACTTCAATTTTAATAACAAAAAAATTATTAAACCATGTAAAAAAATAAAGTTTCAATTTAATATTGTTGAAAACTCATCCCATTCAACATTTAATCACTCACTTAGATAGAGATGGGTTTAAAGAAAAATTATTATATAATTATAATCTGGTAAAAGCTGGTATCTCTGGGTATTTACAATGTCCCCTGCAACAGAAAAAACCCCTCTCATTTGGGACTGAGGTTTCTGGGACAAGAGAGATATGACTTGGCCCATGTTGACAGCAGTGGGGTAACGTTGTGCATTGTCTTTCCCCCACTTGAGAAGACAAACCATGAGTGAGATAGAGGTCTCTTTGCGGTACAAGTCAATGTCTGCATCAATCTGAACAGTGTGCTGTGTTTCTGCAGTCCCCATGACTGTTATTAGTCGTATTCCCCAACTTGCAGGCACGTGCACACATAGGGCTCAACCTGTGCAGTGCACATGCCCTTTTTAGTCTTGGATAGAAAATGCCCTTCCAAAACGATCAAAAGTGCCCCCGCGACGCGACACAACCTCCGTCCAGTCCAGCCCTTCAGTAGGCGCGCGACAACACCTCTCTTGAGTATGCGCGCTCAACCCCGCCTCGGCGCTTTACAATACGCGCGCTACAACACAGCTGATCAGAACGCGCGCGACAGCACCGCTATTCAGCACGCGCGCGGCGACAACACTGCTTTAGGTTCGATCATTTCCATCTTTTTTTCATCTCCGCTACTAGCAGCACACTCCATTTCCGCATTACTGGATCTGTAGCGACAACAGACCGCAAAGGATTATGGCCACGCCGGGGCTGATGGGAAATGAAGTTTCAGCTACCTCCCGTTCGCTTCATTCGCCTGAGCAAATTTTCTCAGAAGACCTATAGTTTTACCGAGTCATGCGACTTCGGTAATATCGAATAAATTTAATATTGCGGTATGACGGTATTTACAATACCGTTACATCCCTAATATATATATATATATATATATATATATACACATATATAAACATTTTAAGTTCAATATTATTAGCCCCTTTAAGATATAAATTTTTCCTACAGAAAAGCCCCTTTAAGCTTTATGATTTCTAGTCTACAGAACAAACCATCGTTACACAAAAACTTGCCTAATTACCCTAACCTGCCTAGTTAACCTAATTAACCTAGTTAAGCCTTTAAATGTCACTTTAAGCTGTATAGAAGTGTCTTGAAAAATATCTAGTCAAATATTATTTACTGTCATCATGGCAAAGACAAAATAAATCAGTTATTAGAAATGAGTTATTAAAACTATTATGTGTAGAAATGTGCTGAAAAAAATATGTCCGTTAAACAGAAATTGGGTGACTAATAATTCTGACTTCAACTTATATATATACTGGCTGGAATAAAAGCAGTATTTATTTATTTATTATTATTATTATTATTATTATTATAAAAAAGAAATAAAATAAATCAGTTATTAGAAATGAGTTTTTAAAACTATTATGTTCAGACACGTGCAGAATTTTTTTTTCTTTTTATTAAACAGAACTTGGGGAAAAAATATTATAATAATTCTGACTTCAACTGTATATCCTTCCAGGCCCTCAGACAAGGAATGCTGTTCTCGGATCAGCATTCACAAAGTAATGAATTTGATTATATGTAGCCGGTGAAGTTAATCCTCAATCTGCCTGTGAAGACGTCAACGCACGCAAGGAGCCCAATAATCCAGGACTGAATGAAAAGTGATGTCCGGGTAATGCTAGAAACCGTGACGCGCTTTCCTTTTCATCTCTATACCTCATCTTCCTCCTGCAGGACGGCTTGTATAATGGGATCTGACAGCAGGCTGGCGTTTCTCCACACAGGACGCACAAACACAGGCCTGAGATCAGAAGCGACAGCCTTCTCTAAACACACCTGCCATTGAGCTCTTAATGAATATGTCCGCTGGTCAATTAAGCAGTCTTGCTGTGTCTTGATGGGACTGTCAGAGACGTGTGCGGTCACGACCATCACCACCGCAGACGCTGACCGAATATATGAGATTTGGAAAACTGATTTATTTCACTAACATTATCAGGATAAACATCCTGTCAGGATTATGGTTAGAGTACTGTC
>NC_133176.1:7255000-7277500 GCF_049306965.1 Danio rerio
TAAAATTCACTAATTAAATATTTACTTTTAAAATAACAATAATTACGCATTCAATTAGTGAATTTTATTTATTTATTACTTTTACTTATTTACTTTTAATATAACAATTGCATATAAGTAATAAACAAGTTAATAAACAAAAAAGTAATTAATTAATAATAGAAGAATTAAAATATTGAAAATATTTAACAACAGTTTAAAAAAATAAACATTACATTACTAAACAATACAAAAATATTATTTTAATTAAAATGAAAACAAACATAATAACAACAATAATAATAATAATAATAATAATAATAATAATAATAATAATAATAATAATTAGTAGTAGTAGTTGTAGCAGTAGTAGTAGTTTTCAGGGATGCTCCAAACGATCGGCCAAAGATCGGTATCAGCCGATAATCACATTTCACGACTCAATCGGTATTCGTTGATCTGGCCGATCTCATAAACCGATGGCAAGTGTTTGTTTACGAGTTTACAGCCAGGGTCATACAGGGTGGGCCATTTATATGGATACACCTTAATAAAATGGGAATGGTTAAGGATATTAATGCCCTGTTTGTGGCACGTTAGTATATGAGAGGGGGCAAACTTTTCAAGATTTTTTTTTACCCATCTTGAAAAGTTTGCCCCCTCACATACACTAATGTGCCACAAACAGGATGTTAATATCACCAACCATTCCCATTTTATTAAGATGTATCCATATAAATGGCCCACCCTGTACATCCACAGCGCTACAACACGTGAGCAATTTTTCCTAATTGCTTTGTCAGTTTTTTCTAACCATTTTTTTTTTTGTCTGTTTTATCTATTATTTTTTGTGAAGCTGCTTCTGACCATTACATGCATGCAACATCCTTAATTTATTCTCTTAGGTACGGCAAGATTTCATACATTGAGGGAAAATGCGCTTATACAATGGCAAAGTTATATAAAGCTTGATGCATTAGAATCAGTACTTGGTATCGGCTGATCACAATGACGAGGAATCGGTACTGAGTATTGGCTTCAAAAATCCTTATCGGAGCATCCCTAGTTGTTTTATTTATTGTTGCTGCCTAATGATTTTCATAAAGAAGATTTTTTTTATTTATAATTACAAAATAAGTCTGCGTCTAATTTTTGGATGCTTGTTATTAATCCACTAACAGGTTCTTACCTTTCAGTCTTTGGAGGGGCGGTTCTTTGCTTGTTCACTTTTGCATAAAGCCCCTCTAGTGCGTCCTCATTGGGCGGCTCTCTGCTGGGGGCGGGCACAGCAGGCTGAGCGTAGTTATTGGTTGGAGCTCCAGGTGGCAAAGGGGATTGGCTAGAGGCAGGTGGATTTCTGAAATTGTTAATGCGAGCGTAGTTTGGATCCAGATCATCATCTTCAACGTCTGGGAAGATCACACGCTCAGGAGCAGGACTGTTCCTTTCACTCCTGCACAAATAACAATGTTATTCAGGACTTTTGAAGGATGTTGGAAATGACCTTTATTAAATTAGGCTATGCAGTAAATTCACCTTTGGTCACACAATACATCATTACTAGTTATACTATTTACAATACTGGTTATTTTACAGTTTTTGTAAATTTTTTTGTAAAGTTTTAAACATCTAATTATCAATATAAGTGAATGAAACTGTAAGTCTCGAGCCAAAAAGATTCCACACTGCAAAAAAAGCTTTTCTTAAATTTCAGTTATGGTGGAAAGTGCTAATTTAAATTGTCTTGTTTTCAGCAATAATGTGCCAAAATGAAGTAAGTTTTTACTTAAAACAAGCAAAATAATCTGCCAATGGGGTAAGCAAAATAATCTTATGTCAAAAGGAAAAACAAGATTATTTTGCTTACCCCATTGGCAGCTTATTTTGCTTGTTTGCTGAAAACAAGGCAATATGTTTTGCTTGTGTAGAAAATTCTTCTTGATTTAAGAATTGTGAGATATTTAGACTCAAAACTAGACAAAAATCAAAGTAAGAAGAGCATTTTTTTGCAGTGCAGATCAGTAAGAGAGACAGCAATACAAATGACCAAGTTAAAACTGACATTAAGTTGCAGTAATAGAGTCAGATTGATCTGAGGCAGCGCTAAAAGGTTAGAACATCCAAAAACACTCAAGTAAACATAGCTGATTGAGTTTTAATGTTTCCTTTTATTAGTTCATTAGTCTTGACTCTTTAATTACTGTAGGAAGAGAACAGCTAATTAAACCAGTGAGGCAACTGGAACTAGTTTAATCATTTAAACAACATCAATTTGGCAAATTAGCACTTTCCACCATTTCATAACTGAAATTTGTGAAACAAATAATAATATGCAACCCATAACTGCTCCATACTGAAATAAAAATATGATTCATTGGATTTACTTCTTAAGGTAAGTGGTTGCAAACAATTTATATGGACTAAATTTAAACAAAATAAATGTAGTAATGTTCAACTTAATTTGTTTGCTTACATTTAGTCCATATACACTCACCGGCCACTTTATTAGGTACACCTGCCCAACTGCTCCTTAACGCAAATTTCTAATCGGCCAATCACATGGCAGCAACTCAATGCATTTAGGCATGTAGACATGGTCAAGACGATCTGCTGCAGTTCAATCAGAGCATTAGAATGGGGAACAAAGGTGACTTAAGTGACTGTGGCATGTGTGTCAAACGGGCTGGTCTGAGTATTTCAGAAACTGCTGAACTACTAAGATTTTCATGCACAACCATCTCTAGGGTTTACAGAGAATGGTTCAAGAAAGAGAAAATATCCAGTGAGTGGCAGTTCAGTGGGAGCAAATGCCTTGTTGATGGCAGGGGTCAAAGAAGAATGGTCAGACTGGTTCGAGCTGAAAGGCAACAGTAACTCAAATAACCACTGGTTAACAACAGAGGTCTGCTGAAGAGCATCTCTGAACACACAACACATCCGACCTTGAGGCAGATGGGCTACAGTAGCAGCAACAACTGGCATACATGATATATAATTTTTTGGGTGAACTGTGGCTTTAAAATAAAACATACTTGGACAGAAACAACTCTGGTTCACTCTTGTCCACCTCCTCTTCGCTCACAGCAACCATCTGTTTAGCCTTGGATTTGGTCTTGTCCTCTTTGTTTTTCCTCCCAAACCTAGATGAGGATTTCAGTAGAAAGCGAGGAGAGAAAGAAAGAACAGAAAACAGGAAGATGTGTTAGGGTTTCATAACCAGTGACTCTGTAGATCCCTGCACTTCCATGTACCAAAGCAGAATTTGCTCTAGAAACTCTAATGATTGGTTCCCCATGTACCAGCCTGCAAACACACACACTCAAACACAACACACATACACACACACTCCTGCAAAACCAAGCAGTATCACGTCCAAACGCCCTGCAGTAATTTTTTTTTAGCCCATCTCCACGCCAAACCGTCAGAAACTCACATATTCTTTTGCACTGATCTGAGGTCAGGTGAGGTCTCCATGCTGACAGATAGATAAAGACAGAAGAGGACAGGGTTATGTGAAAAATAAAGATAATAATGAGAGAGAGAGAGAGAGTGTGAGATGATGATGATGCTGGCTCAGGACAGTAAGGCGGTAATGAAACATCAGTGTCAGGTTTAAAGAGAAGCAGCTTCTGGTTCACTAACAGGCCAATCTACACTAAACTCACAGAGAGCTGGTTAGCTGTAAGCACAAGGACTTTACATTTACATTTAGCAGACGCTTTTGACCAAAATGACTTAACATAGGGTATATGCGGAGCTAGTGTTTCTTCCCCTACTGATAAACTTCCGGTGAAGGATTAATGTGACTTTTTTTTCCATTTCATTTGGTTCCCATTACAGCATCGATGCTGTAATGTCATAAAAATACAATCAGTTAAATAGACTTTGGCATTCATTTAGTTGATCAAGCGTAAAACAAGACATAAAGCTGTTACTGACAAATTAAAAGTCCTTCCACATACTTCAGCATATACACCATTGAGGTGGCATTCAGCAATTCAACAAGAGGCAATACACACAAGAAGTGCCACAGCAGTTATTGGAAGGAACAGATGGTGCTTAGAGTACTAGAGTAAGTTTTTTTTTCAATAAATAATAAACCATTATTTAATTATTATTATTATTATTATTTAACAACCTTAAACCAAGTAACTGAGTTATTTATACACTAATATAAAGTGGTGATAACAGTAACTGACCAAGCTGAATCATTTCACATATGGGTGTGATAAGTAAATTTAAGCAACCTGGAAACAATTGTACATTAATAAATAAATATGTTTACAAAGTAATATAAAGAACAATAAAATAATAAAGTATAACATAACCTTGTCATAATAAAAATAAAATAAATAAAAATTAATAAACATTTATTTATAATTCACACATTATTAGGCTCAAAACAAATTCCACCACTTAGCCCTTTCCCTGGTGTCCCAACTCTCTTTAGCTTGAAGGTGTAGGGCTAAGAGGAAGGGCTGGGTAGCCCTTGAAACAGATTTTTCAGGACCAGACTCAAAACCAAGGGGTACAAAAGATTTTACAGTATACACTAGCTACAACAACAGCATAGCTGCACCTGGAGGGAGATCCAGAAATTAGTATTTTTTTTACCTTTGCATTTGTGTTATTCTATTTAAAATAAACAAAATAAAATAACTCATTATATTGAAAAAGCATGCTAGAAACTTTTCAAACTTAAAAAAAAACTACACTTTTTACTAACAGCATATAAGTTTAACATTATTTACACTTAATAAACTCAAATATCATTAATATTGATATTAATAATTTAGGGCTCTATTTTTACAATCTAAGCCTATGTCTGAATCCACTTTTGCTATTTTACCTCTCTTAACGAGTGATGGGTGTATTTTGAGCATGACATGCATTAAACCAATCAGAGTCTCATCTCACGTTCCCTTTAAAAGTCAGTTGTGCCACGCCATGGTGCATTTACTATTTACATGGCAGACTTTGTAAGTGGAAAAGCTGAACGCTTCACTAGCTTCACTTTACTCTTTACTTTTAATCTTTTGCTTATAATAGGGGAAATTGTCATGAATAAACTGAAAGTCTGAAGTCATGTAGGCAGTGGTTTTTATATTTAAGTGGAAAACAATAACTTTGTAACATTTTAATCCTTAAATTTTTCATTTCATATGTTTCATGTGTCCTTTTCAGATCGGCATACCAACACAATCTCACGGCAATTCGTAACTTTTTGATTTAGTGGCCAATTCGTATGAATTCGTGCGATCTAATTCGTACAATTTAGTACGATTTGCTCATCCCCCAATGACGGTTGGGTTTAGGGGTGGGGTTAGGTGCCACGCCTTTTTTAAAATCGTACAATTTCGTACAACTGAACTTGTACGAATTCGTACGAATTCGCTACTAAACTGACAAAACGTAAAATATTTACGTTTTCTCATGAGATCAAGCTGAGCATACCCATTAGTCCACAAATTGGTGCAAATAGACTTGCTATTTAAACAACGTGGTGCAAAACGTCAAAATTACAGTTGCGTTGATCTGAAAATAGCAACAAATCACGCCAAACACATTGTGCGCCTTGTCGCGCTGGGTGTATGATAGGGCCCTTGATATTATAAATACAGCAAATATAATCAATATCTATCTTTTGATATATAAAATGACTTGAATAATTCTCCACATTTAAACAGAAACTCATTCACTTAAAAAACAAGGACAACAACGCAACCTCTATTAGCGACCGAGAATTCAATTACATTTTCCACAAACGGACACACACTCCAGTGAGGAAGAACCACAAGCTCACCCGAGATTTCTTTTTAATTTGACACAGATATGACCAGAGGCTTCAGTTTGTTTCCGACACAACGTACACGCATGTTTGCTGAAGATAAGGCGTGACTGAATGATCCAAACATCAGCCCACAAGCAGCTCAAGGGTCCGGCTGGATCTCCTGTGTGTTTGAGCCTCAATAGTCCTCCATTTCCCAGCCCCACACACACACACACACTAATGACTGTATTTATCTCATTAGGCTTGAGCGATCTAATACCGGCAGCTGGCATGCTAGCTCTGCCTTGCCCTTAAGCACTCTCATTAAAACCAGAGGGAGTCGTGGCCTGAATATCAATGCGTTCAATCCATGAGCGCTCATCACGCAACAGCTACACTTTACTGGCCAATCAACGCCTTTTACTGACAACACAACAAACCCTTTTTACATTTCTGGGTTTCGTGAAAGCGGAAGTCGTCATAGCTGGGTAAACTTAGAGCACAGTGAATGGGAGAGTACCACAAATCTTTTTTTTATAATCCTACTTGCTGAAATAATGACAGAAAAACTCGATGATGGTGAAGACTTTCAGAAAAATGAAAAAAATGGGGTGAGACTGATAATGGCAGCAGGTAGACAGAATAATGTTAAATTTACTGTCTTTTCCAGCCCGATCTCATGAGGGAATGTAAATATTTTACTTATGTCAGTTTAGTGGCTAATTCGTACGAGTTCAATAGTACAAAATGTATGATTTTAAAAAGGAGGCGTGGCACTTAACCCCACCCCTAAACCCAACCGTCATTGGGTGATGAGAAAATCAGACTAAATTGTACGAATTAGATCGTACATATTCATACGAATTAGCCACTAAATCAAAAAGTTACGAATTGCCGTGAGTTTGCGTTGTCTTGTCCCATAGACGCTGCATTACAAATGCCTTGCACAAGCGGTAATTCCTTTTTTGTAATTTGATGCAAAGATGATAGTATCGGTGGCCCTGCCTTAAATTTCAAGTAGGTACTATTTTACTTTTTGTTCGGGTGCCAGACGGAATAAACCCGTCAATATTACAAATATAATTTAGCCCAGATAGCAATAAGCCACTGACAACAACTATATTAAACATAACAAACAAAAATACAACAAAAAATATACAAAAATTCACCAACTGAGTACTTATTGAAATATTTTTATATCATCATCATACAATCATTGGCTCTCTGGCTATGCAAAGGTAAACAACATGTAAAGAGTTAATTCAAGGAAACACAGTTTAGTCCAATGAGAGTTGTGTGTGTGGGGAAGTGTGTGTGTGTCCAGCGGTCTCTATGCACTCAATGTATGGATAAGATCAACAGCTAAAAAAAACACATCACTTTGACAGTAAACTCGTCAATGATGCTGGTATGCTAGCTTTTTATATTGTGAAAATGTAAAGTACCTGATGCTGGTGAACAAGAGGGAAATCAACCTACGGCCCGCGTCTATGAATATTTCTTACATACAGTTGAAGTCAAAATGATTAGCCCTATTATTTTTTCTTTATTATTATTTACTTAATTTTGCTTAATATATTCAATTATAAATCATTAGATTTTTTCTTCAGGAGAAAGTCTTATTTGCTTTATTTTGGCAAGAATAACAGTAGTTTTTATTTTTTTCAAACCATTTTAGGGTTAATATTATTAACCCCTTAAAGGAAACTTTTTACTTTTACTATTTACTTTTGCTATTTTCATTATATAGCTCGATAACACTTCATTTTGACGGTCCATTTGAGTATGCCTGTCTGCTTAATATCTGTTGATACTGCTCCTTTAACAGACATTCAACTGACTATAAGAAACTTTGTACATGGTACATTGTACAATTTACACTAACCCTAATCCTAACCCCAACCTAACAGTCTACTTATAATCTACTGAGAATTAGTTGGCATGTAGATGCAATGTAACTTAAATTGAACAAACGGATCATCAAAAAAATTGTGACCTATAGCTCTACCAAACAGCAAGGTAAAATACAATATTTAACACATAATTGAGCTAGAGCACCTAGTAAACTTTATTTGATTCGACTTTAATTACATTTTTACACTTAGTTTGAGTCAGACTTTTGTGTCATAATTACAAATAATTGGTCTCATGACTAGTTTTGCCAAAATTTCATTCATTCCTTTTGCTTTAGCTTAGTCTCTTATTTATCAGGGGTTGCCACAGCGGAATGAACTGCCAACTATTCTGGCATATGTTTTACACAGCAGATGCCCTTCCAAAACAACCCAGTTCTGGGAAACACCCGTAGACTCTTGCATTCAAACATACACTCCACGTCCAGTTTTAGTTTATTCAATTCACCTATAGTGCATGTCTTTGGAAACCCACACCAACATGAGGAGAACATGCAAACTCCACACAAAAATGCCAACTCACCCAGCTGGGACCCAAACCATTGATTGACCTTCTTGCTGTGAGGCGACAGTGCTAACAATTTTGACTTTCAACTTCATAATTGACATTTATTTTGAATGGTTTCCTTAGACTTTTATCTTGTAATTAAAGGATTGCTTCATAACTAATGTCATGAATTTGCCATCATTGTTTTTATGTCACAATTAAACACTGATTAACACATTTAAAAAATAATTTTACTGTATTTCACAGTTATGAGAGTCTTTTAATTATTATTTGACTGTTTTATCTCAAGATGAGGCTACAGTTTTAGTTCTAAACTATGACTGGTACCTCCTAATTGTGAGATATTCTCATAATTAAGACATAAGACTCTCACAATTAGATTTTTAATTTGACTATTTCTTTATTAATTTTGCTTCGACTCTATTTCAGAGGTCCCCACAGCAGAATGAACCACCAACTATTCCAGCATATGTTTTACGCAGTGGATGCCCTTACAGCCGCAACCCGGTACTCAGACACACCCTCTCATGCACACACACTCATACACTACGGAAAATCAAGTTTATTCAACTTACCTATAGAGAATGTGTTTGGACTGTGGGGAAAACTGGAGCACCCAGAAGAAACCCACACCAAAACGGGGAGAAAATGCAAACTCCACACAAAAAAAGCCTACTGACCCAGATGGGACTCGAACTAGCGACCGTCTTGCTGTGAGGCGAGAGTGCTAACCACTGAGACACCATGCCACCCAAACTGACCATTTTATTTATTAATTATTTTATCATAAACTTTTAAATCTCCTGCACAAACAATCACACTAAGATTAAGACAGCATATGTTTGAGATTTGCAGCCCTAGACACCACACCATCACTTTAATACAGTCAAAAATTGAGTTTGCACAGTGAATTAGCATTACTTCAGCTGTTAACCTGAGATTGCGATGGTCTATGTAGCTCTTGGGAGGCTTAACAATTCATACGGTAGAAATTACAGAGCAACTTTAACAGCGAAGATGATGTGAAATGAGACAAAACGACGCCATGTTGATGAGAATTCACAAGCTTGAGCTGTAATTACAAAATCCCAATTATGCTGTAACGTATCCTATAATGAAAGCATCTTCAGCTTTTTCTTGGGCTCTTGTGTTGGCAGCTCTTGGTTTTATCGATTGACTGGAGTTTACAGAGTGTTGCAATTTATCAGTCTAAAGCAAAGGCTCATGTTTTAGCAGACAAAACCTCCATTCTCACACAGACGGACAGGCTGATCTGTGGGAACTGGGGACGTACAGCTAAGCTGATCATTATGTTTGCATATATTAATGCCTGTTTCTCGGCCTTCTGCTTTTTTAAGGATCTTTCTAATTAGGCAAAACTGTCAGGAATGGATCTGCCTCTCTCTTTCATGATTCCCTGTCTCTGGCTCCTGTCTGAGATATGCTTTTTTTAACGCTTAATGAAAAAAGTTTGTCTTCAGCAGGCCAATTCACCAATTTCATTCAACATTAAATCTGTATGTAGACTACCATTCATTGTTAGGGGAAATTCATTAATTATTTATTTATTTTCTTACATACTCCCATGGGCTTTTATATTGAAGTTAAAATTTAACAACAGGTTTGTGTTTTATAACATCTAGTTTTTATGAGGTGGATTGTTGGCCCAACACTCAGCCCCAATCTGAAGGACTAGGATATACAGTACAAACAATTTAGCCTACCCAATTTACCTGTAGCGCATGTCTTTGGACTGTGAGGGAAACCGGAGCACCTGGAAGAAACCCACACCAACATGGGGAGAACATGCAAACTCCACACAGAAATGCCAACTTGAGAGCCGAGGCTCGAACCAGCGACCTTCATGCTGTGAGGCAACAGCGAAACCCACTGCGCCACCATGTCGACCCCAATTTATTTACTCATTATAACAGATTTTTTTTTATCTTTGTCATGATGACAGTACATAATATGTTACAAGACGTCACGATCATCAGTGATCTAACCTCTGCAGATCGCTGGAAAACTGTCCCCACATGAACTACAACTACCATGATGCTTTGCGCCCATTAACTTCCACTATAGCTGTGAACTACCTGGACTAATACACACACACAGAGGTAAAGATCATTCTCTCTGATTACCAGGACTATAAACACAGCACACACACTTCTAGGTGGAGTCTTGTTCACTGTTTTCTGTATCACCATGAAGCGTTCTTTGTCTAGTCTTTTCAGTGTTTTCATCCATGCCTTGTTGTACCGCTGATACTTATTCTTTGCCAGCCTGTACTGACCATTTGCCTGTTTTCGACAATGATCCTGGATTACATGTATGCTACTGTTTGCCTCTGTTTTGACCATTGCCTGCCTGACTTATCTTGTTTAATTTGTGTTTTGTTACTAGATAATTTTCAAGATACTAGTATTCAACTTAAATGTGACTTTAAAGGCTTAACTAGGTTAATTAGGGTAATTAGGCAAGTTAGGGTAATTAGGCAATGCATTGTGTAACAATGGCTTCTTCTGTAGACCAGTGGTGGGCCAAAAACTCAACTTGATTGAGGGTGGTGGGGCAGAGGTAAATATCCCAAACTGTAAAGATGTCAATGTAATTTCCTAATTTATTATTACAATTCATTATATAATTTAATTGATACTATAATTTATTAAATTTAAAATACTTGTAATAATAATTATACATTTTTGTATATTTTATAATGAACATCTTACAAAAAAAACGTGATTGATCCCATTGATAACACTTAAAATTACATTTTGCTTTAATTTTTTTTTATTTTATTTATTCACAACATTTAATTTCAGTTTCCTTTTTAGTAGACAAACAGTTAAAAAAACTAAAGTCATGTTAAATTAGAAATGGCAATCTCTGTTAAAGGCATACAAAATTCTCTATCATTCTCATTCTCTTCTCAGATGGGATGAAGGGCCATATCAAAGGTTACCATGCGTGGGCCAACTATGGCCCATGTGCCCTAGTTTGGGCATCTCTGCTGTAGACAATCAGAAGAAGGCGGCTAATAATATTGACCTTAAAATGGTTTTAAAATAATTAAAAACTGCTTTTATTCTAGCCAAAATAAAACAAATAAGACTTTCTCCAGAAGAAATAATATTATAGGCAATACTGTGAAAATTCCTTGCTCTATTAAACATCATTTGGGAAATATTCGAAAGAGGAAAAAAATTCACAGGAGGGCAAATCATTTTGACTTTAACTGAATATACTGTTTAGACTTTTCTGTTATTTCAAAGCTGAAGATTCAACATCATTAAGCTAGTCCTTTCTAAAATCATTCATTTTTGCTAATTTGCTGTTTTAAGCTTATTAAAATTCATTAAAAATGCTGAAAAAGTTGCACTACTTATTATTTTTGCAGACACAAATTTGTCATGACTCTTCGGCGAATACATTATTAAAAATAGCATTCATTTGTAATACATTTACTTGAACATTATGCACACTTGTTTTTACTGTAAAACATGACACAAACATATCAAGGTATTCCCACAAATAAAAAGAGACAGAAAAACACACACACACCCCATAAGAAACATCTAGACAACTGCCATATAAAAAACCTGTAAAACTCTCTTTTGTAGTTCATAGAAAAAATGCCATACCACCCAAAACTGCCATATTTCCATATGGATACACCATAATGAGAAAAAGCATATCCCACAATACTCATATACGACTTCATTAAAGGACTTTTAGAGGATTAAGAAGGGTAAAATTAGACTACGAAAAATTTAATCAAGAAATGAAGGAAGGAAGCCAATATATGAGATACAATGTAAAAAAGGAGGTTTGATGGATTAAATGCAGGGACTCAAATTAAAATCTGAAAAACACAGTCAAAGGGGATTATCAGGCTAATTCCACAGCAGTGGAAAACTGAGAGACTAAGTAGAGCTATATTTTAAATACTGTTGCATCAATAAGCAGTGAAATAAATCAAAATAAAGTAAGATATTAGCTAAGCAGAAAACAAAGCACAATGAAGCCTATGGTCAAAATCTCTGATTTATTTGTGTTTGCAACACGAAAAAAATATATATTTTCGTAAACAACCCATGCTATTGCTTAGTTGGTTTTGTCACCGTTTTAGGAACAACAATGCACTTACACTCACCGGCCACTTTATTAGGTACACCTTACTAGTACCGTGTTGGACCCCTTTTTGCATTCAGAACTGCCTTAATTCTTTGTGGCATAGATTTAACAAGGTACTGAAAATATTCCTCAGAGATTGTGGTCCATATTGACATGATAGCAGCAAATTCTGACCCTACCATTCAAATGTCGCAGCAGAAATGCCCCCATAGAACTGCCACTCACTTAATATTTTCTCTTTTTCAGACCATTCTCTGTAAACCCTAGAGACGGTAGAGAGTGAAAATCCCAGTAGATCAGCAGTTTCTGAAATACTCAGAGCAGCCCGTGTGGCACCAACAACCATGCCACGTTCAGTCACTTAAATTCCCTTTCTTCTCCATTCTGATGCTCGGTTTGAACAGCAGCAGATTGTTTTGATCATGTCTACATGCCTAAATGCATTGAATTGCTGCCATGTGATTGGCTGATTAGAAATTTGAGTTAACGAGTAGTTAGACAGGTGTATCTAATGAGTGTAAAAGTGAAAAGTTTTGAAAAGTACACCGATCCACAGAAACAAACAAACAAAAAAGATTTAAAATATTAGAAAAACTGATCGACATTATTTACAGCAACAAACTAGTTCAGAAAACCAATATGTTCAGACATTACACCCTTAATGCAAATCCATCAAAACACTTAAAAGTTGTCAAAAACATATCACCGGTGTCACGGAGGTGATATAAATCTTGTTTTATTTTGGCATGAGACCTTTAAAATAATATGTATGTTATGTTTTACACCGTTGACCAAACTTTAAAGTCTTGTTAGAGTTTTGAGTGGCATGTGTCCAAGCTGCAGATGGCGTCTTCAATAAAGCGCACATCAATCAAAACGGCCGGCGATTTGCTAGAAGAATGACACTTTGACTGCGGGTTTGACAGCACGCATCTGTCACTTCCCGCAAGACTGGAGAAACCTCTCTGTATCTAATATTCAGATAGATGATGTTTATGGACCTCTCACCATATGAAATCTATCCAAGCAAATTCATTTCCGCCCATGGCGAGAGGATAAAAAAAAAGATTTCTGAAGCAAAATTGTTTCTGACGTATTACAAAAATTACCATAAGCTGCAAACCATGGAAATGAATGGCATGAGTGACACGTCAAATCATGGGGGTTATTGAAAGGAGGGGTGCTAACATGTTTAGAAGTGAGGTGATGAGATAAACATTTCACCTGCTGGGTGAAAAAAATCATAATTTTCAGTCATTTCCCAAATATTGGACATTCATTCATTAATTTCCTTCAGCTTAAGTCCTTTTATTAACCACCAACTTATCCAGCATTCGTTTTATGCATTCCAGCTGCAACCCATCACTGAGAAATACCAATTCTAATTGGTATTCTAAAAAATTGTCATTCTAATATTACAATATACAAATACTGAATAGCAACATTTCAGAACACCTAAACAGCCATTAACAAACACCCTAGCAACACATCAAAACATTCAAGACATTGCATATGTAACCCCGCAGGTCCTACTCCACCCAACCCGCTCCAAGCTGGTATCAAACCGGCGACCTTCCGCATGGGAGTCGGTTGATCTACCAAAGAGGCTAAAGACCATTAGCATCTGTCGCTAGAGCACCTTTAGAGGTCAGAGGAGTGAGGTTTACCTGCACAGAACTCACTAGCTGGCCTCAGTTACACTCACCCCCCTTAACCTCACTCCCATCCCGGGTTTCGGCACCAATGTAACTCCGCTGGTCTTACACCACCCAACCTGCTCCTAGCTGGGATCAAACCGGCGACCTTCCGCATGGGAGTCGGTTGCTCTACCACGGAGGCTAAAGACCATGGCCTCTAACGTCTGTCGCTAGAGCACCTTTAGAGGTCAGAGGAGTGAGGTTTATCTGCAAAGCACTCACTAGCTTGCCTCCGTTACACACAGAAACAACATGTGAACCACATAGCAACGGCTTATGGTTTCAGTTTAAAAACTACAACACTACAGAAGTTGTCACTGCCCGCTGTGCTTTTTTCTCCACTTGAGCGTTCTGAATCTCCAGTTTCTTTATGCAGCACTTGCTAATATTAAAAAGGCGTGAAAGTAAAGGTTAATGTGATTTGACCACTTCCAGGCCAGGCGTGTGTGTGATGGGAAAGAGGCTGTTAACCTTTACCGTCAGAGCAGCTTTCTCTGAGCCGCAGAGAAGTCCATCAATCATCGGCTGTCTCATAACGTTGCTCACTATCAACCTGTGCATGAGATGCAAGGCGAGGAGCAAGTGTCATGGGATACAGCTCGCGCTTTCCAGACTGAACATTGACAGACTCAACAACAGTGCAGCTTTAAACTGACACTCTCACTGCGGCTTCAACACACAAATGGACACACACATTACTCAGTAATACAGTATGTGTATAGAGTAATCTGATCATTTTAACACGCAAAACTTAACGTTGAATTTACAGGCATTATAAAGAGAGGGGTGTTGGAAGCATGGGATTGTTCTTGTTGAGAGCATTGATGAAATGTTGTTGTTATGTGCTGTTCTCGTATTTTAAAATTGCTTTACTGTATGGCTGCTACCCTGGCCAGATCTCTATGTGTAAGAGATTTTAAATCACAATGAGACTTTCAAGTTTATATCTCCACAAAACCTACAACATTGCACCCCCCTTCTGACCTTACCAAATGTCTAAATGAGATTAATACATGGATGACTAATAATTTCTTAAAGTTAAATGCCAGTAAAACCGAAGCCCTTTTGGTTGGCTCAAAATCTGTTTTATCCAAAGCTCAATCTTTTACCCTGTTTGTTGATAACTCCCCAGTCAATTTCTCAACCAAAGTGAAAAGTCTTGGGGTTATACTGGATGGCATGCTCTCATTTAGTTCTCAAATTAGTAATATCTCACGTTCTGCCTTTTTTCATTTGCGTAACATTGCAAGACTTCGCCCTTCACTATCTCAACAAAGTACTGAAGTGCTTGTTCATGCTTTGGTTACATCACGGATTGATTACTGTAACTCGCTTCTCTCTGGTATTCCTGATAAACAAATTCATAAACTACAGTTGATTCAGAATTCAGCGGCTAGGATAGTCACCTGCTCGCGTACTTCTGATCACATAACTCCAATTCTCTTTCACTTGCACTGGCTTCCTGTTCACTATCGTATACAATACAAAATCCTCCTCTTAACATACAAAACTCTTCATGGCCTGGCCCCTCGCTATCTTTCTGATCTTCTTCATTTGTACACTCCTTCACGCTCACTGAGATCATCTTCTGCTGAACTGTTATCTGTCCCACACTTTAAGATGAGGTCATTTGGAGGCAGGGCTTTTAGTTGTACAGCACCGAAGTTATGGAATTCCCTGCCTTTGCACATTCGCCAGATGGACTCTATTTCCAATTTTAAATCTCAGATAAAGACATTTTTGTTTAGGATAGCTTTTAATGATTTGCTGGTTTAATTATGCTGTATTGTCATTTTTACTGCTTGCATTTTTATGATGTGCTTGTAATCTGCTGTAAGGTGTCCTTGAGTGCTTTGAAAGGCGCCTAAAAATAAAAGGTATTATTATTATTATTATTATTATTATTATTATTCTGGTTTAATAATTAACAAATGAAAAAAAAAAACACTTAAAATTGTTTTAGTTATGCAATTTAACGCACTTAAATACACACCTAAAGGAATAGTTCCCCTAATGCTGTTCACAACAGATGCAGAAAAAGTGTCAAGCGCGAGTGATTTACATGTTAAGTCAATGCAAAGACACGATTAGACATCCTGCGGCACGATTCATGTGAATGAAGCGGCGCGAGTTGAGCGTTTTGCGCAATTGATGCGCGAATCTCTCAAGTTCGAAAATCTGAACTTCAGCAGACATTCTCTGCTTATTAACCAATTAGGAGCTTGTTGCTGGTGTCCCGGTGGGAAATCCTCCAGCTGACACAGGACAACAGTTGATCAAACTGGGCTCCACTCAGTCGGAATCAAATTTCTAATCAGCCAATCACATGTCAGCCACTTAAATTTAGGCATGTAGACATGGTGAAGATGATCTGCTGCCGTTTAAACCGAGTATCAGTATGGGGGAAAAAAGGTGATTTAAGTGACTTTGAACATGGCATGGTTGTTGGTGCCAGACGGGCTGGTCTGAGTATTTCAGAAACTGCTGATTTACTGGGATTTTCATACACAACCATCACTTGGGTTTACAGAGAATAGTCCGAAAAAGAGAAAATATCCAGTGAGCGGCAGTTCTGTGGGCGCAAATGCCTTGTTGATGCTAGAGGTCAGAAGAGAATGGCCAGACTGGTTCAAGTAACCACTTGTTACAACCGAGGTATGAAGAAGAGACTCTCTGAACGCACAACATATTGAACCTTTAGGCGGATGGGCTACAGCAGCAGAAGACCACACCAGGTGCCACTCCAGTCAGCCAAGAAAAGGAAACTGAGGCTACAATTTGCACAGGCTCACCAAAGTTGGACAACAGAAGATTGGAAAAACTTTGCCTGGTCTGATGAGTCTTAATTTCTGCTGTGACATTCGGATGCTAGAGTCAGAATTTGGCATCGACACCAGAAAAGCATGGATCCATCCTGCCTTGTATAAACAGTTCAGGCTGGTGGTGTAAAAGTGTGGGACAGCTTATCTGAGTATTGTTGCTGACCATGTCCATCCCTTTATGACCACAGTGTACCCATTTTCTGATGGCTACTTCCAGCAGGATAACCCACCATGTCATAAAGCGTGAATCATCTCAGACTGGTTTCTTGAACATGACAATGAGTTCACTGTACTCAAATGGCCTCCACAGTCACCAGAACTCAATCCAATAGAGCACCTTTGGGATGTGGTGGAACGGGAGATTTGCATCATGGATGTGCAGCCGACAAATCTGCAGCAACTGTGTGATGCTATCATGTCAATATGGACCAAAATCTCTGAGGAATATTTCCAGTACCTTGTTGAATCTTTGCCATGAAGGATTAAGGCAGTTCTGAAGGCAACAGGGGGTCCAACTCGGTACTAGTAAGGTGTACCTAATAAAGTGGCCGGTGAGTGTATATGATATAATATGTGATATGAAAAGACGATGCAAAAACCTCTGAATGCCACCTGAAATGTTCTACTAAAATGAGCATTTTTTATAGCCTCTTATGTTTAAGTTCAGTAATTTCACTTGAAAGTTAATGAAAAGAACTTATGCGTCACTATAAAAGTAAAATTACTGAGCCTACATAAAGGAGACAGAGAAAAATGATAATTTAAGGCGAAAAAAAATCAAATGGCTTTTAGAGATTTTTGCATCTAAACTCTTCAATTATAGATTGAATGATTCAATGTTCATTTTCAACACTACTTAAACTCTTACTTATAAGAGTAAAATAAGTCACTGAAAACTGGTATAACTTGGTTTTTAATACAGACTTGTTGGCTTTTTCCATGCTCAACAGCATCTAAATAAACCGAAATGTGAGTGGAAAGCTTGTCATCATTTCACAAAAGTCCTTCAGTGACTGAAATTTGTCTTAAACTGTCATTTAGAGTTCATATAATACACACAGGCATATCATTTCAACTCTATCCATTAATACCTCTCATAAACAATTTTGCTTAGGCGTTTCATTATGTTCAAAAAAAAGAAGTTTGAAAGCCAGTGTCAAGACCGGTGAAGTTGGAAGACATGGCAGAACCTACAAACAAACACAGAGTGAAGGGCCTGCCACGGCCGATTAAGTATGCAAAAAGCTCATTAATATTCATAAGTCGCTCTGCCTTCCCTGCTAATGTGAATATGTGTTTTAGTGACTGACAGGACGCATCGGCTTGAATAAATGAGGAAATCACAGAAGAATGGACTTCAATTTTAAAAACAGATTTCAGTAATTAGCCTCACGCGGGCTGCGCTGAGCGATTGCACTAACGGCTTCATATGTTTGCATTCAGATGGGATGCATCATGTGTGTCCTGCTAAATACCAGCTGTAATTCTAGACGTCAATAAAAACGGATATGGATTCCATTATTATTGTATGATTATATGTGCACCAAAATGACATACGAATGTAGCATATTGTGTTTTTGTGTGCGTGAATGTAGTTTATCATGCTAGAAAGCTTTAACTACTTAATACACACGCACACACACACACCATTTGTCTGTAAATTGGCTCTCAAAACCAAATTAAGCCGTTTGTATAGTTCTGCGTGTAATCAAAAGAGATCCAACTACTGCATGCATCAACAAAATGATCAGACTTACTATTTTTTTTACATGGTTGATGGAAAATAAATAAATAAATTGCTTTACAAAAATCTTCCGGCACACATTAGCAATTACCTTAGCAAATGCTGGAATAATCTGCAGTCTTAAAGGTTAAATAGGATCTTTGAGTTTGTGCTTTTTACACAGAAAAAACATTGTTACAACTTTTTTCAGAAAATGCAAAACAGAATGTGTCAAATTATTGCAGCACTTACACCAAAGTAGTCAGTCATAAAATACAATCAAATTCTAAATTAAAAATACAAAAAGGTACGTGCACAAAAAAAGTTTGTTTACAGCTGAATGGTGACCACAAGACCAATTAAACAGGATTTAATGTTTAAAGTCATAATGAATTTTAAATTTTAATTCCTTTAAAGATGTTTTTATTTTATTTTGTTGCTAATGCTTCTCTTTACAAGGCATTAAGTATTAGCAAATTAAATTAAATTAAATTAAATTAAAGTAAAGTAAAGTAAATTAAATTAAATTAAATTAAATTAAATTAAATTAAATTAAATTAAATTAAATTAAAACATGGACAAAGTTGAAGTGTAAATAATAATTTAAAATAAAACAATTTTATGAAATGTAAAGTTCTGCTATGAAATAAAATAAAAAGTGGGAAAAAAATTAGACCATCACTTACTGGTTCTTTAAAGACCTTTGACAAGTTGTGGTTCCCCTATTTAGATTATCTGCTGGCTAACTCTCTAAATATGAATATGAATACATATTATTCATTTTCAATTTGTTTTATCTATTTATCTTTATTATTATTATTATCATTATTATTATAATTTATTTATTTATTTATTTTTAACTTATTAACTATGTTTATTCAGTTTTTTTTCAATAGGAAGTTATAGGCTGTTGAGGGAGGGAAGCGTTTATTTGGGGTAGTTTTAACAACAACATTTAAGAATAATAATAAAATTAATGTTGTAATTGATATTCCATGTAGAAAAGCCGATAAAACAAATCTAAAATTAAATAAAATAAAATTATAAAACTTGGTGTAACATTATCATAAATAATAAAAAAACAATTGTATGAAATGTAAAGGTCTGTTTGTTTTATTTTCTTGCTAATACATGTTTTAAATAAAATGAAAAATAAAACAAAAAAATAAAAATGAATAAAAAAATTAAATAAAACACATTTGAAGTGCAAAAAAAAAATAAATTAAAAAAATTAAATAAATATTTTTAATGAAATGTAAATTTCTGTTCTATAATAAAATAAAATAAAATAAAATTTGGACAGCTGAAATTGTAAAAAAAAAAAAAAGTTATAAATAAAAACAAAACAGTTGTTTTATTTTGCCGTTTATACTTGTTTTAAGTTTTAAAATAAGATAAAATAAAATAAAGCAAAACTTGGGCAGCTGAAATTGTAAAATAATATTAATAAAAAATAAAACAATTGTATGACTTGCTAATAAAGTGTTTTCACATTACCATTTTTAGAATAAAATAAAATTTAATTTAATTTAAAAATACCCTGAAGATTGTAAAAATAAATAAATACAAGTAAAATAAATAAAAATAAAGCATTTTTTAATATTGTCTGCTTTAGATTGCCTGTCACTAAAGCTTGTTTTCAGCATGCAGGCGGTGAGCATTAGCTGTTTTAAGGGCCGTGTAACTCCAAGTCACTGTAATTGAAGCCACGGTTGAATGTTTCTCTATGGACTAGTAAAAGACCATAAACTGCACATACTCCGACAAGCTGCCATTATAAAACATTTACAAACCCTCTCTAAACACACACAACAAATTAAAAAAACTTAAAAAATGTACAACCATTACTAAAACTTAAATAACACACAACTTTAAAATCATCACAAATCCAACATGTAAAAGATGTCATGAGCGCAGTGGGAGAAGCGTCGACTTTGTCAAATCACCCAGGGATTAAACAGAGCCAAATGCAAAAAAATTAAGTAAATTAAAGAATCATCTCCATTTCAGATTACTGTCAAAGCCATCTGCTCACTCATAAACAAACACTATGATAAAGCCTGTTTACAGCTAAACTAGTACATGTCTAACTGCGGCTGGCTTACGATGAGGCTCGCTGTGTAATCTCACTGGGCATGATGCATTCTGGGTAGAGGAAGAACAGGCGTGCTAATTGGCTTGATGCCGTGTTGGATTTGCTGGTTCAAATTTGGAACGTTAGATGGTATTGAGGTGGAGGGCAGACGTGTGTGTGTATGTGTGTGTGTGTGTGTGTGTGTTTGTTTTATATCAGAGTGTAGGTTTGCATGACACACTGTCAGGTGTTCGGTGTTAAAATAAGCCTTTTTTATTTAGTTTATTTATGCACGGGGATGAATTTGAATGCTTAAAAGGATGTTTTTTTTCTAGTACGTTAACCCAAAGCTGAAACATGGCTCTGGAAAAAAAGATTGATCTGTGCAAAATTATTATTGATTCTCGAGTTTGACATTAATATTATAATTGAGATTCATTCATTCATTCATTCATTCATTCATTCATTCATTCATTATTTAATAATAGTTTAATAATAACTATTTATTATATGATATTATTTATTTATTTATTATTTAATATTTACTTTATTTATTATTTAATATAAATTTATGTATTTATTTATAATTTATCATTTGTTTGTTTATAATTTAATAATAATTTATTTATGCATTTATTTATTCTTTGATATTTATTTGTTTATTATTTAATAATAATTTATTTATGCATTTATTTATTATTTAATAATAATTATTTATTTAATCAATTATTTCTTTATTTATTGACATATTTCTTTATTGACTTATTTATTTTGTAATAATATATTTTTGACATTTATTTATTTAGTTATTTATTTCTTTATTGATTATTTAATAATAATAATTTGTTTGTTTGTTTGTTTGTTAAGAAAATGACATTAGGTCAATGTTCAATACAACATTTATTGATTTTTAAACTTTAAATGGGGGGGGGGGTTAATAGAAATTATTTCAGTATTTTTTAAATGAAACCCGTTTGTGCATATTTTTTTATGGCTGTTAAAGCAAACAGCAAACAGTTTGTCAAAAAGTTAGTATTTTTAAATTTAATATTTTCCCCTTATCTCCTTATTAAAATGCAATTATATTCTTGCTATAAACAATTGCTAACCTCAGGACCCACAGGGACAAAAAGAAAATGTTTTCATTGCAGCCCGTTTAAAAATAGATTAAAATACTGGTAAAATGTCATACAATCTTTGTTAACAGGGTTATATTTATTTATTTTTATTTTTTTACTGCATTTAAAAATGTTAAATCTATAATATTTATTGAACATTTTTACAAGTTTGGCCTGTGGAGCAAATTAACTATTTTCATCAATAAAAAAAAAAAATTATAAATAAATAAATAATAAAAACTGTGGATTAATGAAAACAATTGGTTTTCAATTTAAAGGGTACAAATCTTTGGAAAGTGTATTATTACAATTTGGTAGGAATCATCAGGGCTGATACTCAAGGAAAAGTCTGTGAAAATTTTAAATTAATAATAATAATAATAAATTAAGACCAATTTTGAATAATTTAAAACTTAACAATTTAGCACAACATAAACATAAAATAAATTAATAATAAAGTTATATGAAACAATTGAATGTAAAGTTCTATATGTTTTATTTTGTTGCTAATACTTGTTTTTAAATTGTTTTCACATCAGCGTTTTTAATAAAATATAAATGTAAATAAAAAAAATAAATGAAATAAAACTATATTAATATTTGAACAGGCCACGCGGTGGCGCAGTAGGTAGTGCTGTTGTCTCACAGCAAGAAGGTTGCTGGTTCGAGCCTCAGCTGGCTCAGTTTGCATTTCTGTGTGGAGTTTTCATGTGTTGGCATGGGTTTATGTTGGATAATTTAGCCGGTTCATTCCACTGT
>NC_133176.1:7282500-7427500 GCF_049306965.1 Danio rerio
ATAGTTTTAAGCAGTTTTGTCTATATTTAAGAGCCCATAATATTTTACAGATTAGATCTAAGATTAAACATTTTGGATTTATTGCGATTTTTACTAAAACATCTTAAGAAAAAAAATAAGAAAATAAATAAACAAAACAAAACAAAACAAAACAAAACAAAACAAAACATCTTAATAGTTGGGAAACACGGTGGCTTAGTGGTTAGCACCATTGCCTCACAGCAAGTAGGTTGCTGGTTCGAGCCTTGGCTGGATCAGTTGACATTTCTGTGTGGAGTTTGCATGTTCTCCCAGTGTTGGCGTGGTTTCATCCGGGTGCTCCAGTTTCCCCCACAGTCCAAAGATATGCAGTATAGGTGAATTGGGTAAGCTAAATTATGCGTATAGTGTATGTGTGTGAATGAGTGTGTATGGATGTTTCCCAGAACAGTGTTGCAGCTAGAAGGGCATCTGCTGTGTAAAACTTATGCTGGATAAGCATAAGCGTTCATTCAAGCGGAAGAAAAATGAAGGAATGAACTTAATAGTTTTCCTAATTTAGCATCTTTGTTTAGTTTTAATAGTGCATTAGTATTTATTATAAGTAAATATTTTTGCTATTTAATCATTTAAGAATGATTTCAGGTCAGTTTTGCTTACCCCATAGGCAAATAATCTATTTTTCTTTCTGATTTTTTCGCAGTGAATTAATGCTCACTTTAATTTCCACAATACAACATCACATGAAGAACGTAAAGACTAATAAGCATATGGGGGTATTTTGGTGAGAGTAATGAATGTGAAGGGTCCAGATGTAGTTTTGGTGAAGCGAGCAGCAGTGCTGTGCAGCTGTAACTATTAGCACATGTTTGGCAAACTCATGATAATCTCACTACTGTGCTCAGATGTTGCTTTCACTGGTATGAAGCGTTCACACACTGACACACACACACACACACTTCTCATTAATGCATTTTTTGCTGTTGTTAGCAATAAGTGCAGAAACCACTGACAGCCTTCTGTTTAAATTACGGTGCAGTGATAAAGAATAACAGTTGCATTAATTATGAATATAACAGGAAGTAATAATAATAAAAAGTGCACTACATCATATTTCATGTTGGTTGTCATAATCAGTTAAATTAGGTACTCACTCAATATTAACAAATAAGTTACTTACACTGTTTTGATGTTTATAACATGCATAACTGTAACATTTCACAATTCATATATGCATGCCTAAATGACTTAAACAAGGCAGAATGAATGAATGAATGAATGAATGAATGAATGAATGAATGAATGAATAAATAAATAAATAAATAAATAAATAAATACAAGTAAATAAATAAACAAATAAATAAATATAAATGAATGAACGAACGAACAAACAATTGAACGACTGATCAAACAAACAAATTAACATATAATTAAGCAGACTCATTACAATTTTTAGGGCTGGGCGATAAAATTGATATCGGTATTTACTGACTGAACACCATTGTCAAAATCGATAAAAAAAAAAAAAAAGATTTGGTACGAAGTTTCGGTATGAATTGCTATAGTTTTATTAAATGTGGCTGCTGTGCTGCTGCACAGGCCTTGGAAGCATTGTCAATAAGCTTAGGGTGTAAGTTTGTCATTTCCAGTGAAAGTGTACGACTTGCACAAAGCGCACATTGGAGCGGCTTGCACATGTTGTGTAAGCGGTGCACAAATGACGCGCGCATATTTTCCAGTCGCACTTAGTTAAAAACATCTAAATTATTCCAAATGCCATGAGTGCACCGCAATTCATTTAAGTAGAACTAAGCAATCTGCTTTACACTTTGCATGGAATATACACATTTCAGTAATAACTGTTTGCGAGGGGGCGTGATCGAGAGCTGTGGAAATGGAATGAGTTTCCGTTTTTTTCGTTTTGTTTTAGACGGCAGTCTCCGTGAGGAGCTGCCGTCACTGTTATAAAATTTGTAGTTTATTGCTTAAATTAATAAAATTGCAATAAACAAAGCAAAATTTTTTATGAATTTTGCTCAGATTGATTTTGCTACTGATATTGCCATCTAACCCAAATATAAAACCATTGAAACATTTTTATGACTTTAATAAAACAAAATATACATTTTAGAATAAAAACTCAATCAGAAATTTTGCCCTTGAAAAAAATTGTAAAAAAGAAGACTAAATGAACCAAACAAATAAATTAATTAATAAATTAACAAATAAACCATATAAAAAACAAATAAATAAATGCAGATAATAAAACTAAATAAACAAACAAATCCAATAAAAAATAAAATCATTTATTTTTAATACTAATATTATCAATATTTTTTATTTATAAAACAATAATATTTGTTCTTCTAATTATAAATAAAATGTAAAATTTCATAACTTAAGAATGAATAACAATTTAAATAATAAAGTTGTAATAAACAAAGCAAATTTTTATTTCATTTTTCTCAGCTTGTAAGTTTCATGTAAACCAAAAATAAAACCATTAAATTATTTAAAATCATTTTAATAAAACAAAAGATAAACTTTGGAATAAAAATAAATTAGAACATTTGCCCTAAAATAGTAGTAATAATAAAAGTAAATAAAATGCAAACAATTAAATAAATAATTAAATAACCATTCAATCAATCAATCAATCAATCAATCAATCAAATAAACAAATAAAATTAACAAATACAAATAAATAAAATAAATAAATGATCAAACATACAAACAAGTAAACAAACAAACAAAAAACAATAAATAAATATATAACCATTCAATAAACCAAATAAAATAATAAATAAAATTAACAAATACAAATAAATAAAATAATTAAATGATCAAACATATAATTAAACAAACAAACAAATTAATAAATAAATTACTAAAAAAAAAAAAACAATTCTATTGAATAGCTGGACTAAGTCTACATAATTAAAAACAATATGCACATGAAGGTAAAGATGAAGTAGTAAATAAAATGTTTCTTGATTCTCCAACTCACCATCCTCTGCTTCAGAAGGCCCTTCGTAGGATTTGTCGATGGCGTAACGGAAGCTCATGTTGCATCCTCGGCCTCTCACCATGTGTGCACGTGGACGATGGAAGGGCACTTCATCTTTACTGACCTCCTCCATCGCCGTCTGGAGACTCTCTAGTGAGCTGGACTTCCGTAGGCCTAAACGGGGTCCGAGCGCCGTGCCGTTGGAGGAGATGGGCTCTGAGACGGGACATGAAGGGATTTCAGAGATGGAGGACGGAGGATGGAAATGCAAGATTTGAGGTCAAGATTACGAACATAGCATATAGTACTCAGCTGAAAAGACCTCTGTCATAAAATATTATGCAGCTGACTTTCAGCCTATGACAACAAATACATATGATAGTCCTGGATGATAGTCTGATTAAAGGTCTTGCTTGAAATATCACACAGCTATTTTAAACTCTGTATGGATACAGATGTAAGATTTGGCTTGTCTGAATTGGTGTTCCACAAGGTTCTGTCCTTGGCCCGTTAACTATTAGCTTTTATATCTTTAATTTGGGTCAGAAACTAAGGTCTCGGTTTAAAATATTATTTGTAAATGCTAATGATATGCAAATAGACATCCATTTAAAGTCTATAGTAACTACACTAAAAAAAAATGATGTCAGCAAAACTGTTGCAAATAATTCTTTGAGTTGAATTTAAACGAACAAATTAAATTAAATTAAATTCAACTTAATTTGTTTGTTTAAATTTGGCCCAAATAAATTGTTTACAGCCACTTAACGTAAAAAAAATTGAGTAAATCCAAGGAATCATCTCTGAATATTTATTGTACAACTGAATTCTCTATTGATGGTTCTATGTAACAGCCAAAAGATAAACAGAAAAACAAGTAATGTTTTAATCATGTTATGAAATTGGCTTGTTTCAACTTCAGACATCAAAAGTCCTAGATGACAGTCTGATGAATATTAAAACACTACAGGAGTTGTACAGCTGGATGACTTTGTTTAACCACACAGACTCAAATTTGTTTTACAAGTTTTACACTGACAAGCTGTTATTGTAGAAATGTCAACATTATATTATTACATTGAAAATAAAACAAACTGTGATTGGCTGTTTTGCATGTCAGTCAGGTGGTCTCTGGGTTTTTATTGGTAAATGATTATTTAATCCCATTCAATATTGATTATTGGTAAAAGTTACCAATAACTCATTGATGACTTCTGACTTCAGATGCATTTCCATTAGAATTCTTCTGGACATAAGCTCAGCCTTTGATACTGTTCAACATATTTGGCATTTCTGAGATTGTCCAGCACTGGTAAAGGTTTTAAATATCACAAGGCAATTTTCAAAGTCTGTATTGATATAGATGTAAGGTTGAGCTTGTCTGAATTTGTGCTCCACGGGGTTCTGTCCTTGGCCCTTTACATTTTAGCTTTCCATCATTTGGGTCAGACACTAATGTCTCTTAGTTTTAAATATTGTTTGTAAATGCAAATGTACATCAATTCAAAGTCTAGCCTATGGTAACTATATTGTACAACTGAATTCTCTACTGATGGTTCAATGTTAGAGCCAAAAGATAAATAAAAAAAACATTTTTGAATCATTTTTGATGTTTAACCTCATAAAAAATGTTAAGACATCCTACTTCAATTTCGGAAATAATAGCTAGTTAGTTAGTAAATCTTTTTGAGCCCTTTAAATCTTGAAAAAGTTGTCATTCATTAACATTCATTGTTTCGAATGGCATTTTCCTTTATAAGCTCTGCATTTGACACTAAACTCTACAATCTAGAGTCTTCATTTTAGTCTGAGTTGTAAAATTGTCTCTAAATAAATAGTAAAAATGTTTAGTTTACAACACACACTCTTTAATCTGAGATTGGCTGCTTTACATGTCAGTATAATGGCTTTTGAATGGTGTTAGTCCAATGAAAGCTGTAGATAAGATCAGTCTATCTGCAAATCTGGAAGTCTGGCTACTCAAGACTAAATATGGACTAACATTCCTGGATCATCTAGAACAGGGGTGCCCAAACTTATAAAGACCCAAATCCAAACTTGATTGAGGGCTGTGGGCTGAAGTTGAATATACCAAACCGTATTACATTACATTTGCCATGGGTAATTTCTTAATTTATTTGCTAATATTTAGAAATAACTAGAAAATGTCACTTTAAAAACATGTTAATTAATGATGCCGTATCATTTTTAACAATTTAAAATGAACTCAATATAGTAAAAAACATAACCAATCCCATTTATAACATCAATGCTGAGTATACTAGTCGAGCCGCTCCTGTCTTTGCCTTGATTTGCTTGCCGATGTCTTGTGCATTGTCCTCTGACAGTATTTACATTTTAAGGGCCCTATCATTCACCCGGCGCAGTGTGGCGCAAGACATGGCGCAGTAGTCTTTTGGTAGTTTCAGCTTGGTGCAAGAGTCGTTTTGAGGCGTTGCACTACGCTGTTTAAATAGCAAATGCATTTGCGCTCATATGTGCGCCCATAGGCGTTCTGGTCTAAAAGGGAAGCCGTTCTGAGGCGGACCGCTGGCGCTTTGCTATTTTGAGAAACTAAAATAGATTTTTCATTAGACCAAAACAAACCCGGTCTAAACTCCGACGCAGAGTTGCGCCTCGCTTACACACTGCTTAATACGCACAAGAGAGCAATAGGCAAATATCTTTACATATGAAAAAATTTAAATATTAAGGATATATATATATAGGATATAATAAGAATAGATATAGAATATAAATATGAAGGATTAAAATATTACAAAACATATTATTTTCTAGTCTACATAAATATGAAAAATCACTGCTTTTATGTATTCTTCATCTTGGGAGGCTTTTTCAGTTCATTCATAAGAATTTGCTTTTGTATAATGTTATTATTATTAGCAGTATTATTTATTATATCCATATTTATATTTGTTTTATTAAAAACAAGCTTAGATTTGCCCACCTGTCAGGTTTTAGACCATATGGGGCACAGCATGTGTTTTAGGATATAACTCAGGTTTTTGAGCACACTTCGTTATTATTGTTCGTTTATTCATTTGCTGGAAATTAGAACTGAATTTAGAAATAGTTCTGAAACGGATATTTGCGCTTAACAAATGCAAATAATTATTTAAAGACTAATTGATGTCTGTGTGTAAAGGTTTCCCTATCCAAGAGCGAAAGTGAAAGTAGATCTTTTATCTCTCATTCTCACGCAGTAGATGCTCTGTTTAACAGTTTACTGTTAAAAAAAACTGTTAACTGTTTGCTAGTGAAATGCTCAGATTTTCCACTTAGACTTACTTTACGTCCTGTAAATAGCGAATGCGCTTATGGCGCGACGCAGCTGGCTCTTAAAGGGAATGGGAGATGAGACTCTAATTGGTTTATTCTCAAAACACACCTAAAACTCATTAAGAAAATAAACTCAACCCTTTTAAACCATGCGCTATGGCGCAAAGCGGATTTTCCCGTCCTTAAATTAGCAAAAATGCGTTCTGACACGCCCTGAAAGCGTTTGCGCCCTGCGTTTTGCGCTCTGCGGATGGACCGTCAAAATAGAGCCCTAAAAGTCTGATTCATATAAATTATTTAATCTTAGTTGGCTTTTTTTTGTAGCTTCTGAATTAAAGAAACAAAAGGTTACGTTAAATTCGAAATGAATATCTCTGTCAAAGGCATTCGTCCCAAACAACTCCCTATCAATCTCCCTCTCTTGTCAGATAGAATGGTGGGCCAACCTAAAGGTTACTATGGGCCAACTTTGGTCTATGGGCCCTACATTGGGCCCCTCTGATCTAGAAGATTTTCCTCTGGTCTTTTCAGCAAAGTGGTCAAAAGTAGTGAATTGAAAAAGCGACAGTAGTGCGGTAATCTGAACAGAAAGTCTAATGGATGTGGACGCATTAAAGGAACAGACGGAGATGAAACATGTAAGGATGGAGGACTTGAGAAGGGTGGATGATGAAACCTCAAGGTGACGGTGAAAGAGCATCGGGGAATAAAGGCGACATTGCAAACGTGGACCAGACGTGCAGGAATATTAGAGATAAAAGCAGAAGTAGTAACACAGAGGAGAGCAACGTCAAATTAAGTGCTAAGAGATGGACAATGCAAATGGGTGAGAATAATGGTAGCAGGAGCAGTAGGATGAGGTGAGGGATTAAAACGAGCACAAACAAGAGAACAAAATGGAGGAATAACACAAATCCAAGGGCTCCAAACGCTGAAATGAAAAAAGACATTTGGAAAAAAGGAGAAAACAGAAGTGCTTGGTGCTTGAGAGGAATAAAAGTGGCATGCTGGGAAGAGATTTAAACCATGCTTTAAGTCGTAGTTCAGCCTTTACATTAAGTTCAATTTCTTTCATTGTCTTTCATTCTAATACAAACAAACGATGATTCATTTATTCATCCAAGCAAGCCACAGGAGGACGCATATCATTTTGAATGATTAAATGACATTTATAGGCATAAAAATAACAAAATAATAAATAATAAAACATGTAAAGTCATAGTGACTTTTAAAGGTGCAGTAGGTGATCTTCCACAATGCTAACAGCTTAGCATAAATCTCTGAATCACAGCCCCTACCCTGCCGCCTAGAGCCACGCCTCCTTAAACACGAGCACAGCAAAAGAACCCTCTCTCATGTGTTAAAAGCGACTAGTGCTTGTCCGGCGGCGTGCAAGCCAAACTGACATGCTATTTCAGAGAGAATATTAGAGTTGCATGGTAAACAATATAGGAAGAGAGTAGGCAGAATAGCACTATTTACTTGTGTTTTGTTGTTAAACTAATTAAAATCTACATTATAAATGCTGTAAAAGGTCCCTTATGAAACTGAAAATACTCTTATCAATCTTTCATCTGAAGATTTTAGTGGCTGAATAACACTTCTGTGAAGATATAACCCATTTGTAACAACAACATCTAACGTTACATCAGCTTTGCGTGAAGCTAAACCAGTATTAAAACAGAACATTACCTGTCTAAGAGAAATCCTTCAGACATTGTGTCATCCTTTCTCCAGCGTGCGAAGGTAACTCCAATATTGATTCAGGTTTTTAAAAAGTTTTGATTTAGCGTTTTTTTACCAATCGCGCGTGCTCTCTCTCGTGAATGTGCAGCGGTCGGCGGAGCTGCGTACAAACGGCTGCGCAGTTGTTCAAATCTGCATTTGCTGACAGACAGATTGAGCTACTTATCGGAATTATGAGAGAAGTCGGTCCGACTCTATTTAATTGGATGAACATTTTTTTAAGTTTTATGCCTTACCCAGAATATAAAAATACATATGAATACATTTAGATCATTTACTTTAATCTAGATCAATTACTTTAATTGACTTTAATCATTTTACTTTAATCAGAGAGCCTTGTAAACAACTACCGGGCACAGGGCAGAAACTGCTCTCCTTCTTGGCTTTGTGGCTGTTCATCAAGACGATGACAAGGTTTGTTTGAGCTCTGGTTGACCATGGCTTGTTATTATGTATGTATTAATATGTGTTATTATGTATTATATATATTTAAAACATGGCATATCCTTTGTTTTCATTCCCTCTTGTCCACTAGAAAGTGACATATCTCTGTAAACCAATAGCGTTCAGCTGCGGTTTTAGCTTGGCTTTTTGGTACTCTTTTGCAAGGCTAGGAATCCCTTCGCAAAAGGTATCCAAAAAGTGGTATGGTAAGGTTTGCTTTAAGGTACCTTTTGACAGTGGAAACGGCCATAAAAGCGTGTTTTTTTTTTTCACTTCACTTTCGTGAATTGGTGAAGTTTGTTCCTGGTCACTGTCACCACTGGCTTGCTTGGTTTGGGATTTGTAGAGCTGCACATCGATGGATTTGCTCTACAGTGTTTGGAATTCCAACATTAATTAAATTAAACCACACTGAACTGAACTTCAACGCTGAAAACCGAACTGACACTGTTTTAATTTACTAGAACTTCTATGTTAAGCTGCTTTGACACTAAATACATTGGGAAAGCGCTACAGAAACAAACATGAAATGAATTAACATTCAATTTCATTCAACATATGGTCAATCTTTTTTTAAATCTGGTCCCACTGACTGATGTATTATGATTCAACTTTGAGTAATAAAGATAAATAAAGTCCTTCTTGAAATTGTGTATATACAATTTAAACTAAATCCAGCCAGTGTTTAGTCTCATAAATCTAATTGCAGACTGAAAAAATGGCAGCATAAGCAAACCCTGAGTTCAGGGATGCCATATTACACAAAATAGTGCACACTAGAAGGGCTCATTTCCACAAAATGCTGCTGTAATCAGTAAGATCTAAGCCATGAAATGTTTCAAATGTAGATTTAATTTCCACAGCACTGCATGCACGCAAGCCGACACGCATAAACATACAGTATGACACAGATGGCCCTCTCTGGGATGCTTACATAAATCAATCTAAACAGGCACAACATGGCGGCTCTCACAACAAACTAGACGAGCGAGAACCGACAGCGGGACTCGGAGATGGGAAAGTCATTTGAACGACTTCTTAGGAAATAAACCGGTAATTGGTGAAGACTCTCCGGCAGACATACAGTATACCTGTATGCTGCCATTATCAAGAAAAGGGAAAATAATGAGACGCAGAAGAAAAAAAACTAAACCAAAACAAACAAATCAGCAGAAGCAGCGCTGCAGGGCCGGAGCCGGGCGAATGCTAACTGGAAAAAAAACGGGAAGAGAGATGAATTGGAGGATGCTGAACTGTGAACTAAAGCACAGCAGAGCCCGTGAGCAATGCAGCCTCCATGAGTGGTCTTCATTTGGAGCCAAAGGAAAATGTTGGTGTTTTGGAGGGAAGCCAGTGAGAGAGAGAAAGCGAGACGGAGACGGAGAGAAGCGCTGCCTCCAGCATCTTTCATCTATCCTCTTAATGGACATGTTCTTCTCTCCTGCAGACCGAGACTCGGCTCTTTACTGTATCCGCTACACACACATACTGTTTACACACGTTCTTGTTGATAGCAAGAGTCATACTTACTAATTTATTCAAATAAACTATGAAAACAGAATTATACACAGTACAAGTTTGGTAAAAGTTACCAATAATTTATAAAATCTGGACCTAATTAAATCTTCTGGACCTAAGTTTGGCAATAGATACTAGTTCTCAGTATCTCAGGTAGTTTTATTTTAGGGATTTACAGCCATTTTCTAACTCTGTCAGGATACAAATGAAATATTCTGCCTGTCTGAATTGGTGTTACACAGGGTTCTGTCCTTGAGCCTTTACTTTTTCCTTTGTCTCAGTTACGGTCTCTTAGGGTCCTTTCACAGTTGGTCTGAATGCCTGGTCCGAACCGAAAATAAAAATACTATATTTTGATATGTTGTTTGTGAATTTAAAAGGTCTGCAAAGTGATTCTAAACTGATAAGAGGATTGATAAGAGTTGTCAGTTATTTCAGTCTAAATTCCTGCAAAACAAAGCACATAAGTGGGAAATAAAACTGGCATAATGTCAGTGTATGGTCTTCATTGGCTACATTCAATGAATGTATTAAACGCTGAAGTTGTTTTTGAGGTTTTGTAAAGTTATGTTTGTGTTGTTATTTGTGATTCAAATGTAAAAATAAAATACAATAAAATAAAATAAAACATACAAATAAAAATAAAATATACAATAAAATAAAAAAATAAATAAATAAATAAATAAAACAAAAAAATAACAAATTATGAATAAAAAATTTTAAATAAAACAAAATAAATAAAATAAAAATACAATACAATAAAAATACAATTAAAATTAATAAAAATAAAAATAAATAAATAAAAATAAATTATAAAAAATTATTAAAAATTATTGAAATAATTATTGAAATAAAAAAAATAAAATAAAATAAAATAAAAAACAATAAAATAAAAATAAATAAATAAATAAATAAATTCGAAATAAAACAAAATAAAATAACTACAAAAATAAAATTAAACATAAAATTAAAAATAAAAAAGACAATAAAACAAAATAAAAAATTAATAATAAAAATTTTATTCAATTAAAAAATTAAATAAATAAAAATAAATCTAAGTTAAAAAAATAAAATACATATTTTTATTTACGAATTTTGTAAATGTAATATTTTTATTTTGAAAAAACTCAAATCAATGAAGAACTACCGTATACATTATAATAAAAAAATATAGATATTTTGTAATTGTTCAGCAGGCATTAGCAGCTACAGCAATACATTTTGTACAAACAAAAACTTACACATTTTCCATTTTAAGCACACATGCACAAACCCCACTACTCCAGGCTATTAACTCTATGCTTCATATCGGTTTTCACAATAAAATCTATCTAAAGCTTAATATGACCATTAACAGTGAAGCATGTTTCACTCAGCCTGTCAGAACGCCTAAACCTCCCTTTATGGCCATGTTTAGTGGTTGAGACTAGCGTGCCACATATGACAACCTCTTTCTCATAACCTCTTTATAGAAATAACTGATTATAGTTTCCAGGGTACAATTTTCACAGGCATGCGAGTCATATGATTTGTGTCTAATCATAAAGGAAACGTCACATGAGAGAGACGCTTTTTTGAGCTTCCATAAGGTCTGGCTGACATTCATTAGCACAGGCATTATATTTGGCTGCAACATTATGTATAAACGTCTTTTTTTTTTTAGTTAGGCTAGATAAATTTTACGATTTATTATAGTTTGGTCTCATTTATAGGAGCATCAAGAACGTTGAAAACATACTTTTACATTTTTCTGACACTTAAAACCAAATTTGTGTTAAGGTTTAAAAAATATCCCTGAAATAACCCTTAACTTTTGCTACATTTAATAAACATGACACAATTACAATTGACCATTTATGACAATTAAAGTGTTCCTGGTAGTCTCAATAATTTAGTCTTGAAGGGATAGTTCACCCAAAAATGAATATTTTATCACTATTTAATCAGCCTTAAAGGTGCAGTAGGTGATCTGCCAAAATGCTAACCGCTTAGCATATTATCTTTGGACGGCGGGGAGGGACTGTGATTCAAAGCCACACCCCCTGAAATCGAGAGCGCGCGCACCGTGTCACAACAGCCGACAGACAACCCACTAGTTCATGTCATTCGCCAGTTAGTTAGTGCCAGCGCCATGCAGGAATTACATGAAATACTTTGCCACATTTACATGCTATTTCAGAGCGAATATTCAGAGTAGCATGGTAAACAGTATAGGAAGGCTATCACTGTTCAAAAATGACCCAATGTGAATATAAAAGCAACTTCAGCTCAGTAAAGCAGGCTAGGCGGAATAGCGCTATTTACTGGTGTTTTGTTGTTAAACTAAATATAAATCTACATTATAGATGCTGTCAAAGATCCTTATGAAACTGAAAATAATCACATCAATCTTTCGCCGGGAGATTTCAGTGGCTGAACATCACATCTGTCCATAGAAGTCATTCATAACAGAACACAATCTAACATAAAATAGTTTCAAAACAGAACATTATCTGTCTAACAGTAATACCTTCAGCCATGGTGTCGTCCTTTCTCCAGCGTGCTAAAGTAACTCCAATATTGATTCAGGTTTTTAAAAGTTTTAATTCAGCATTTGATTTCTCCCGGTCTGTCTCGTGACTGCGCGGCCGCTTTTTACAGTTATCGGCCCGAGCTCGGCTGTCCTTCGGCGCCTCCGGCTCCAACTCGGCATCTGCGAGCGGCCCGCAGTTCGCTCGGAGCGCATGCGTTTGTGATGCAGACGGGCACGCGCTAATGGCGGATCTGCGTGAACACATTCGCAGAAGTCGGAATCTACATTTGCTGACAGATAGTCTGACCTGCCAATCGGAATTAAGGGAGATGACGGTCCGACTCTATTTAATTGAATGAACATTTTTTAGTTTTATGCTTTTCCCAGAATATAAAAATACATATAAACACATGTAGATCATTTACTATAATCATTACTATTGGACTGTGAAGAGACTTTCAACCAGCACAACAAAAC
This sequence comes from Danio rerio, assembly GCF_049306965.1. Classification (NCBI taxonomy): domain Eukaryota; kingdom Metazoa; phylum Chordata; class Actinopteri; order Cypriniformes; family Danionidae; genus Danio; species Danio rerio. Next base: position 7,295,484 of record NC_133176.1, read on the forward strand.
ATGTTTCTAAAGACAATCACCTACTGCACCTTTAAGTAATTCTATGCCTTTATGAGTTTCTTTAAACAGTTGAACACAAAATAAGATATTTTGAATAATTATATTTATGCTTATATATTAATATATATAAAAAATATGATGTTTTGTTAGAAGGGATTAAGCCGAAAATAAAATGAAAGAATGAATGAATGTTTTGTTAGAAACTGGTAAGCATAGTTGTCAGGATTCCACTTCGGTCTTGTTAATTCTTGTTTTGGTGGCAGAGTCCAGACACTAGTCCTGTCGTGGCATGTATGTTGTGCTTGGCTCCAGTTTTCATGGGTTGAGCATTCATACTCCCTATCACTGTTTGTCTTCGTCTATGTGTGAGCGACGTCTTGGCTGCACTCGAGGTCCGGGCATGCTCAGGACTGTTTGTGGATGTTTGTGTTTGTTTTGTCTGCAGTTTGCGGTTTTATTCTCGGTCTAGTTAGTTTTGGTTGCGGTTGGTGCTGGGATGGAACATGCACATTGCATGTGTGAGTGATGTAAGAGTTTTCATTTATCGTGTGCTCGTGTCTTGCCTTCTGTTTGTGTTGTGTAAAGCATGTGACCTGGTTTTTACATTGTGGCCACCTGCTTTAGTGTTGTGTTTCATGTGAACACGTGGTTAATGGGTTCTCTCATTGGCTGCGTGTTCTAGTCCTGTTTTGTCGTGAGCACATGGATGGTGTTGTCTTTGTGTCATCCTGTGTATTGTCTAGTCCCACGCTCCTTATTAACGCATTATTACTTTATTATGGGGACCTGTTTGTCAGTTTGCTCTCGTTTATAGTCCTTTATAGATTCATCGTCATTCTTCATGACACGTCATGTCTTGTTCCTTGCTAGCCCAGTCCAGTCTAGCTTGTCTTTGTATTTATGTATTTCCCCCTCGGGGTTGTTTTTGTTCTGCTTTTGCTTTATTTTATAATTAATAAATACCCATCTTAGTTCTGCATTTGAGTCCTCGCTCTTTCCTGAGACAGTGGTAGGAAAAACAAATACTAAGTAAAGGCTGATTTATACTTCTGCGTCAAGCGTACGCGTATGCTACGGCGCAACCTACGTGTTGACGAATAGCCTTACGCTGTGGGGCGTCGCTGACTACACACCGCAACGACGGGTGGTGCAAGCTCTGTGATTGGTCGGCTTGGTAGCGCTGACGAGTCTGGGCAGAACTGCGAGCGGCGCAAGCCCGATGCGATTGTTTACAAGTGTGGAGTCCCGTGAAGGAGCTCCGGATGGAAAGTTTTGTTTTGTGTTTACCTCAAACTTAAAGTTGTTGCACGTCCGCCGGTTCCTGCCTCAAAATGAGCGAGTTTGAGCCACTTATGCATTCAGGAAGCGTTCAGAAAAAAACAAAACTCGAAGAAACTCGACACAAAGGAACATAAATACCTAACTGCCAACTAGCGTTTCGGAAGTGTTAATGCAGACCAACAGAGACAGCGCGCAGAAGTATAAATGCACAGCTACGCGCGTTGCATGCGCTGTGGGTTATGCCGGTCACTTGACGCAGAAGTATAAACCAAGCTTAAGTGAATGGTTACTGATTTCAACCATTCTTCAGTGTATCTTCCTTTGTGTTTACATTTACATTACATTACATTTAGTCATTTAGCAGACGCTTTCATCCAAAGCGACTTACAAATGAGGACAAGGAAGCAATTTACACAACTATAAGAGCAACAATGAATAAGTGCTTTAGGCATGTTTCAGGTCTGTAAAGTCTAAGAAGGAAAGCATTAGTAATTGTTTTTTTTTTTTGAGTACAGTTAGTGGTATATCCAGAGAGGCAATTGCAGATTAGGAAGGGAAGTGGAGACTAAAAAGTTGAGTTTTTAGTCGTTTCTTGAAAACAGCGAGTGACTCTGCCGTTCTGATGCAGTTAGGGAGTTCATTCCACCAACTGGGCAGATTAAAAGCGAGAGTTCGGGAAAGTGATTTCTTCCCTCTTTGGGATGGAACCACGAGGCGACGTTCATTCACAGAACGCAAGTTTCTGGAGGGCACATAAATCTGCAGAAGTGAGAGCAGATAAGAAGAAGCAAAGCCAGTAGTCGCTTTGTAGGCAAACATCAGAGCTTTGAATTTGATGCGAGCAGCAACTGGCAGCCAGTGCAAACGGATGAGCAGTGGAGTGACATGTGCTCTTTTAGGTTCATTGAAGACCACTCGTGCTGCTGCGTTCTGGAGCAGTTGAAGAGGCTTGATAGAGTTAGCTGAAAGCCCCGCTAGTAGAGAGTTGCAGTAATCTAGTCTGGAGAGAACAAGAGCTTGAACAAGGAGTTGAGCTGCATGTTCAGATAAGAAGGGTCGGACCTTTCTGATGTTATAGAGTGCAAATCTGCACGATCGAGCAAAACAGAACAGAACAAAAAATAATCTGGTTAGGAACAAGTAATTGGTGAGTAAATGATTATAGAATTAAAACTATTTAGGTGAACTATCCTGTTAATTCAATGACACTGACTAGCAGAGCTGTAATACAAACAATAGCTACTGACTAAATAATTGAATAAGAGATCAAATTGACATGCTCTGCCCCCTTTTCATCTTTCAATCATTACTTTATACTTTAAAAGAAACTACAGATTTTAAAGCAATCCAGAGGATCTTTAAAGAGGCAGCATAAATGCAGGACTAGATGCTGAATTTACTGGAAAAAAAATCTCAGACGCTAGAAGAGAGAGAGAGAGAGAGAGGTCTTGGAGTACCGCAGTGGTCGGCTTGGCTGGCACTAGCAGGAGGTTTTTAGCCAGATTAAACTCTGAGAAGCCATGTCTTCAAGACCATCCTAATAATGAAATATGTCAGAGCATATAAAGGAGTCTGGCGTAGGTAGAGCGAGCCAGAGGAAAGAGAGAAAAATGAGTGCGTCAGCAGAATGGCCTGCAGCCTGTCAATATCTATCGGATCTCACATCTGTAAAACTACACTCCAATCAGCCGTCCATGTATTTACCATTGTCCCTGACCCCTGAGAAGTACACAAGATGCTTATGCGTAGACGGTGCATGCAAATTACACTGTGTGTGTCTTTATGCATGCACGTGCTGTGAGAGAGACGCTAAAATTCAATCTAGACTGTGTGCATGTGCTTTTGATTATGATATCATTTATGATCCAATGCCATGTGTGTGGAGATCTGTGCACACAATACAGCTACTGTCCGATTTTAGTTGAGTGAATGCAAGCGTGTATAAACTATGCACATATGTACTAATATATGAATGTATATACAGTCATATATTCATGACTTATTCATTCATTCATTCATTCTTGTCGGCTTAGTCCCTTTACCAATCCAGGGTCACCACAGCGGAATGAACCGCCAACTTATCCAGCAAGATTTTACGCAGCGGATGCCCTTCCAGCCGCAACATATCTCTGGGTAACATCCACACACACACACTCATACACTGCGGACAATTTAGCCTACCCAATTCACCTGTACCGCTTGTCTTTGGACAGTGGGGGAAACCGGAGCACCCAGGGGAAACCCACGCGAACGCAGGGAGAACATGCAAACTCCACACAGAAACGCCAATTGAGCCGGGGCTCAAACCAGCGACCTTCTTGCTGTGAGGCGGCAGCACTACCTACTGCACCACTGCTTCGCCTATTCATGACTTATATGAAATTAAAGTGTTTTTCATATATTTATAAGTGATTCACAAACACATTATTTATATATACACTGCAAAACCCAACAGTCAACTTTACCAAACAAAAAGAGTGTAGTTAACTCAATTTACTGAAAGTTAATTCTACTCTACTGAAAAGAGTTTTGAACTCAGCGTTGAAGGTTAATGAGTTAATGAAATACCTCATTACTATAACTTAAAAGGAGTAAGTTCACAGTACTCATATAGATAAGTTTTTTTTAACTCAAATGGTTTGTAGCAATCAGTTTCCTCAAATGATTTGAGTTGCTTTAACTTATTGAGTTTGAGTTCTCTTCATTTATTTGGTTTTACTGTGCTTAAATTGCTTCGTTTACTCAAATGGAGTAAGTTTACAGTACTCATTAGGATTAGTTGTTGAACTTGAATGGTTTGTTGCAATCGATTTTCTTGAATGGTTTGAGTTTCCTTAAATTTTTGGGTTTTACAGAGTATATATATATATTTATTTTTTTATTTTTTCCTCACACAAACATACAGTTTAAGTTAGAATTATTAGCCCCCTTTTCATTTTTCTACAATTACTGTTTAACTGAGAGAAGATTTTTTTCAACACATTTCTAAACATAATAGTTTTAATAACTCATTTCTAATAACTGATTTATTTTATCTTTGCCATGATGACAGTAAATAACATTTTACTAGATATTTTTAAGACACTTCTATACAGCTTAAAGTGACATTTAAAGGCTTAACTAGGTTAATTAGCTTAACTAGGCAGGTTACAGTAATTAGGCAAGTCATTGCATATAGATGGTTTGTTCTGTAGACTATAGCCCCTTTCACACAGTGATACCAGTAAATATCTGGAAAATTTCCGGAACGACTTTACCGGTAAATTCAAAAAAGCGCTGTTCACACAGGCGAGGACGTTACGTAAATTTTCCGGAAAAGAGCATTCACACATCCATTCCAAAATACCGGTAAATTCTGACATCATTCACCACAAATAAGCTTTAAACGGCTGCGCTTGTATTTGTAAACATTTGACTACATTACAAACTCTGTGGATGATCAATATTGTGAACAACTTTCGCAGAATCACTTTCTCATGTCGAGATGTTCATAATATGTGCGTGTGCAGGCGCTTACAGGCTGTTTCAAAGGCACACGCAAAGCTTAAAGGTAAACAAACAACGGCTTATCATAAGCATCTCATCGATGATTATTTACACAGTTGGCATAAAGAAGAACATATAAACGTGATCTGACTAACTTCTGGCAGCTAAATGTGTCTGGAAAAATATTCAAAGGTTTTTATTCTCACAAACCGCACGGACGTAAAAGCATCTGACTGTTGTGATTGGCTAAAGCAGACGTCTCACGTCAGCACGTTCTAGACGTGCACGCGCTTATTACGGGAATCTTCCTTCTGCATTCACACAGCGCAGCATTCCGGCAAATTGCCGGTAATGTTACAACTTCCCTTTCCGGAAAATAGCCAGAACGAATTTACCGGTATTTTCAAAAAGGACCTGTTCACACATACAACCTTTCCGGAAAATTGCCGGCAATTTTCCGGAAAGGTCTGTATGTGTGAAAGGGGCTTATAAGAAAAAAATATAGCGTTTTATTCTTTTATTCGTCTTTTATTCTAGCCGAAATAAAACAAATAAGACTGCCTCCAGAAAAAACATCATCAGACATACTGTGAAAATTTCCTTGCGCTGTTAAACATAATTTGGGAAATATTTAAAAACAAAAAAAGAAGGGGGGGGGGGGGGGGCTAATAGTTCTGACTTTATTTGTTTATACAGATATAAATCCAAAATCAAACAAAAAGTGCTCAGGGGTAGCCTAATTAATGTGTCGATGCTTTTTGGGTAAGGGATTCATCAGAATAAACAGCAAAAGTAAGTCCAAGGCACTCAAAAAATGAGAAAAAATGTTAAAAAGCATTTATTGGCATTGCTATTCCTTATAATTGCACAACAGTAAGGTATGTACATATATACTCTATTGTATATACACGGTAAAGTGCTGGGTTCCACACAATTTGTTTTTGTTGGGACAAAATGAAGAAATGAAGTGGATTGAACATAAACAAATTGGAAGAGCTAATAACTGTACACATTTCTAAAACCAACAAAACTATTTATCAATATCTCAAATGTTAACCATTACCATCCGCTTTGATCTGAATTGAGTTTGTCTGTGATCTTGCTTTCATGTTGTGGTCACGGCTCTACAGTGTGTGTCTGTTTCCTCCACTAACTCAATCACTCCTTGCAGCAACTCACTCTCTCGCCTCCACTGACAGGCTACAAATGGCCGGCAGTCGCCCTCCGTTTATCTTCATTTGACTTGGCTGAGACACAGGCACTGATCTGGAGTCAGATTACTGGCCAGCAAGTCAACTAACACAGGGCTCTGCTGATCACATGCTTGATCTTGGGCCAGCCGGGTATCAGAAAATGCTATTAAAGCAGGATGGTGGAAGAGTCTGGACGATAAACTCTATAACTTATTTATTCTTTATTAATAAAAATGATTAACAATTGTGTCTTTTATCACATTTCTGTAGCTATTTTTGTCCAAAAAAATTAGATTAGCATGCCTAACGAAACTCTCTTTAAGCATAGTAAAATGACATCCTCGTGTGGCTTGTTGCTGTGTTTGTGTGTTTAAATTCTTACCAGGTCTCTGTCCTTGAATGGAGGCCATGTTACTCTCGTCTGCCACTGAAACACAAACATAAAACATCCATCAGCTCCTCAAGCGCACATTTGTGACTCCCTACGGACATTCCAGACGGGATGCAAATTCAAAACAGGGACACACGTGTGTAATGCTGTGTTTGTTCAGAGTGCTTTTATTAAAATGCACATTTGTATGCGTCTGAAGTTCTATTTTAAGTTGAAAGTTGCATATAAATGACTTTAAAAGTAATAAATAAATAAATAAATAAATAAACTTTCCCAGGGATGGGTTGCGGCTGGAAGGGCATCCTCTGTATAAAAACGTGCTGGATAAGTTGGCGGTTCATTTCGCTGTGGCGGCCCCGGATTAAGAAAGGTAAAAAGCCGAAAAGAAAAAGAATGAATGAATGAATAAATAAATAAACTGAAAGCAGGCTAAACCAGACTGTGGTTCATAGATGTGGCGTATGCACCCACAAAACAGGGGTGGAAATGTGCCAACGCTACTACCCATGCAAAAGTTGTGATCTATAAAAAAGGAACGTGATAGTAGAATGTGCGCTGATGTAAGTAAACTCGGAGGCCTCGTTTACACTAGTGCGTTTTAGTTTTAAAACGGCGTTTTAGAATGAAAACCATCCGCGTCCACACTAGCGTTTTACCCAGCGTTTCTGAACTGCTCTCCGTCCACACCAAAACGCTGAAAACGCACATCACGTGACCACACACACACTCTCGGGCAAGCGCTGCAGCATTTCTACCCAGATGAGAGCTGAGCTGGTCGGACTGCTCATCAAGCGTCTCCCGCTGTATCTAATCTGACTATATTTGCTAAACGTGATATTTAATTAATCTTGATGTCTATATCTAACGACATATTCCCAGACTTTGGTCTTTTGAATGTATTACTTGTTAACAGGTAACGTGTTTTGGCTGAGCGCAAAGTTAAGTTAATAATTAATGGAACCACGTACATGCTGTATATTGACTGATCGCTTGCCTTTATTTCCTATAAGTATAAACATATTGTGCGTTATACTTTCATAATGGCTATTATTGATTATTAAACAATATTGACATTCAGCAAAGCAGAGGATACGTTTCGTATTTTCAATGACAATGAAAGGAGGCAGTGATGTTATAAAGGCTCTGTTTTATTATAAATATGCATACAGTGAAGATGCAGCACGACGCCTCAGCATTTCTGCTGTCTGCTAAGTTGTTAATATCAAAATGAAAATAGGCAGTTCCTTAAATCATGTTTACATTTTATTGTTGAGAAAGCGAAACAACGTAGCCAGGATGATGTGAATAAGGTTATAAAGTACACTGTTCCCTTTGAAGATTTACCGGACATGTGTCGAGGGTCTGTTTTCCATATCAAACTTGCGTTGTCCGAACTTACAGGGAGAGGATGCGAGACTGAACTGTGTGTGTTAGGCTACTTTATATTGAGGAAAAACCTCAATCAGAGAGGCGAATGTCTGCAGCCCCGCCCTCGTTTTCAGATGTCTTCGTTTTCCCCCATCCACACTGAGACGAAGCAGCAGCGTTTTAGAATGAAAACGGCCTCTCCAGCGTTTTCGAAACGCTCCATTTTCGGCGCTCAAAAACTCTGGCGTAGTGTGGACAGATGGCATAACCGTAGCAAAACTTGTGCGTTTTAAAACGAAAGCGCATTAGTGTAAACGGGGCCGTAGAAACCATGAGTTACTAGAGTACGGAAGTTTGACGTTTGGTTCTCCTGTGTCCCCTGTTCCTCTTGCTGTACCAATGCAGCAGCTGCTTCACGTAAAAGCTGACTAACAGTTTTTGCCATTTTACTTCTGTTATACTGCATTTACACTAGTAACTCACGCTGTCTCAACCAACAAAACCGTGCTTCTGCCCTCGGGCTCTGTGTGTGAAAGCACTCGACGTCACTTGAAAACGCCCCTCCCACTGATGAGCATAGGCTTTGCATACAGCTTGAAGTTAAAAATGAAATCGAAAATGAAAACTGAAATGAAAAAGTGTCAATAAAATGAAAGCTTAAATTTACATTTTAATTTGAATTGTGTCCCTCTTATAGCGTGAACATTAATAACAACTTGTATATTCATTTAACAGAGGTGACTGCAATACTCATATGAATCCAAAGAACAACACTACACAAACTGACTGAACCGAAACTGGATTTAGATTTTGTCTTGTTCCAAATGTTGGTCAACAGATCTCTCTCACTCTCACTCCCCTCGCTCTCCTTCTCTTTCTCTCTCTCTCTCTCTCTCTCTCTGTTCTTCTGCAAGTAGCCACACTTGCTTTTAATTAGGACGAACAGTGAAGGGCCAGTTACGCTTCTGTACAGCTGAGAACATCTGTGCTTGCCTAAACACACCCATATGAACACATGCTCTCTCTCACACACACACTCACACAGCTCCAGTTACATTGTGTCCACATAGCAAAAATCATAACAAAGAGGCAAAAATAGGATATATACACACACAACAGTTCTGTCTGGTTCTTAAATCTGTATCTTGAATCTTTGTATGATGTTACAGGCAATATATATATATATATATATATATATATATATATATATATATATATATATATATATATATATATATATATATATATATACACACACATACACACACACGCACACATATACACAGTTGAAGTCAGAATTATTAGCCCCCCTTTTGATTAACAAAGCAAGGAAATTTTTACAGTATGTCTGATAACATTTTTTCTTGTGGAGACAGTCTTACTTGTTTTATTTTGGCTAGAATAAAAGCAGTATTTAATTTTTTAAACACCATTTTATGGAAAATTATTAGCCCCTTTAAGCTAATTTGTTTATTGATAGTCTACAGAACAAACCATCGTTATATAATAACTTGCCTAATTACCCTAACCTGCCTAGCTAACGTAATTAACCTAGTTAAGCCTTTAAATGTCACTTTAAGCTGTATAGTAGTGTCTTAAAAAATATCTAGTCAAATATTATTGACTGTCATCATGGTAAAGATGAAATAAATCAGTTATTAGAAATGAGTTATTAAAACTATTATGTTTAGAAATGTGTTGAAAAAATCGGCTCTCCGAGGGGAGAAAAATAAACAAAGGGGCTAATAATTCTGACTTCAACTGTATGTGGACTCGTAGTCCGAATTTCCATAAAAGACAATGAAGTCACCTTTATGTAATAGAATGAAAAACTCTTTATTTCTGCCTTGAAAAACATGCAAAACAGTAAACAGTAAAACATGAGGTAAAATATTCCGTCCACGTATGTGGCCACTGAGCCCTAGGAGGTTAACACAATATAGTTTAAGGTATAATAGCATTTAGTGTAATTACTGTATTTATTACTGTAATTTTTTGTTTCTCTAATTTTAAGTAGTTTAATAAGTCAACTTAAATATGATGTTGTCAATTTTGACAGTGTAACAGAAGAATCTTGTATCAAGAACAAAACGTTAGTGCATAAAATATATGTTTTTTTTTTTTGTTTGTTTTTTGCAGAGCCTATGAGTGTCTATATCTACGTAAGCCATGATGACACATCTAAGACATTTACAGTAGTGCCCTGTGGAGGAAAACAGGGAATTATTAGTGTGTGTGGGCCTGAGTGTGAGCGCTGAAAAATGAGAAAGTGTGCATGAGAGAGAGAGAGAGAGAGAGAGAGAGAGAGACTAATCCGCACAAACAGGATTGAGCAGTGAAGAGCAGCTGCTGCCACAGGCATTGCACCATGGGATACAATAATGGGGTTTCATTACACTGCAATTTCTCTTAAATAAGCCTTTTCATCTTTTATGAGCTCAATTTCCCCAGCAGAGAAATAACACTGGATGAGAGGCTTGTGTGAGCCGGTGTGGGTTCACACGTGTGTGTACACATGGACACGTATGAGAGAGAACACAGACAGGGCTGATGAGTGGGGAAAAAATAAGTATAGTAGAATAAAAAAGAGGGAAGAAATAATATTTTGGCGTTGAATGCTTGAAAGCATCGACAAATTTGGATTATCCACACTCAACAAAGCACAGACACAATGTCACACTCACGCATGCAGAAAAACATCCAAAAATCACACACTAAAGATTGCAAAGACATCCTCCACGAGCTCAACCACACTCAAATACCCTTATTTATACCATTTATATTTGGCTGAGCTTGCCAAGCAAGCATCGCTATAATTGTTGCTCATATTTACCATAACCAGATCAAGCAATCAGCCGCATAACATGGCAACCAGCCAAAACACCATAGCAACCAACTAGAAGAGCCTAACTACATGTAGAAAGGCCTAACAACCAAATAAAACAGCATAGCAACCAACCAGAAAAGGCTAACTACATGTAGAATGACCTAACAACCAAACAAAACAGCATAGCAACCAACCAGAAAAGGCTAACTACATGTAGAATGACCCAACAATTAAACACAACACCATAGCACAACCAGAAAAGCCTAACTACATGTAGAATGACCTAACAACCAAACAAAACAGCATAGCAACCAACCAGAAAAGCCTAACTACATGTAGAATGACCTAACAACCAAACAAAACATTATAGCAACCAACCAGAAAACCCTAATTACATGTAGAATGACCTAACGAACAAACACTACACCATAGCAACCAACCAAAAAACCCTAATTACATGTAGAATGACCTAACAACCAAACAAAACAGCATAGCAACCAACCAGAAAAGCATTACTACATGAAGAATGACCTAACAACTAAACACAATACCATAACAACCAACCAGAAAAGCCTATCTACATGTAGAATGTCCTAACAACCAAACAAAACACCATGGCAACCAACCAGAAAAGCCTAACTTCATGTAGAATGACCTAACAACTAAACAAAACACCATAGCAACCAGCCAGATTTTTCATAGCAACAAGCTAAATACCCTAGCAACCAAACACCATAGTAACCACCCATAAAACCGTAGCAACAATCAGAATACCTTAGCAGACAACTAGAGACAAAACACTATAGAAACCAGCCAGATTGACATAGAAACAAGTGGAATACTCTAGCAACCAAACAACAAGCGGAATACCCTAGCAACCACAAATAACCATCTAGAAGAAACAGTTAAAACACATCAGTAACCCTGAATATCCTAGTAACACCCAAAACAGAATGCTTTAACAACCAAACAGTGCTCTTTAGCAACACCTCAACATGCCCAACTAGAAAAGCCTAACAACATTTAGAGTGACCTAACAACCAAATAAAACACCATAGCAACAGGCCAGATTTTACTATAAAAAAGCGGAATATTCTAGCAAATAGATTGCCTTAGCAACAAGCTGAATACCCTAGCAACTAAACACCATAGCAACCACACAGAAAACCATAAGAACAATTAGAATACGCTAGCAGACAACCAACACCATAGCAACCAGCCAGAGTTCTCTAGCAAACAAAATGAATATCCTAGCAAATAGTCAGATTGTCCAAGCTACAAGCTGAATGCCCTAGCAACTGAACACTATAGCAACCACAAAGAAAACCATTACAATAATCAGAGTACACTCGCAGACAACCAAAACATCATAGCAATCAGCCAGATTAGCCTAAAAAAATGAAATACCATAGCAACCAGTTGAACTGTCCTAACAACAGGATGAATACACTAGCAACCGCCCAGAACCCTCTAGAAGAAACCAGATAAGAGATTCCCTAGAAGACAACCAAAATGCTATAGCAACCAACAAGATAGCCCTAGAAACAAGCTTAATACCCTAGCAACCAGTCGGATTGTCCTAGCAACAAGGTTCAAAAGAACCCTTTAAAAGAAACCAGATAGAACACCCAAGCAGTAACACTGAATATCCTAGCAGCAACCAAAACAGAATGTTCTAGCAACCAAATGGTGCCCTTTAGCAATGCCTTAGCAACCAGAAAACCCTAACAGCATGTAGAATGACCTAACAAACAAACAAAAGTCTTAGCAAACAGGACCATTTCCCTAGCAACAAGCTGAATATCCTAGCAAATAGTCAGATTCCCCTAGCAACAGGCTGAACACCCTAGCAACCAAACACCATAGTAATCATTAAAAAAAAACATAGCAACATACACAATACCCTAGCAGACAACCAACACACTATAGCAACCAGCCAGATTGCCCTAGAAACAAGCTGAATTAGCCTAGCAACCAGTCGGATTGTCCTAGCAACAAGCTGAATACATTAGCAGCCACCAGAACCCTCTAGAAGGGTTGTTAAAGCATTCTGTTTTGTGTGCTACTAGGACATTCAGGGTTACTGATAGGGCGTTTTAACTGGTTTCTTCAGGGTAAACTAGAAACATCTAAAAATGTCTCAGAAGCAACCCTAAACACAATAATAACCACTTTCAATGCTAAAGAAAGAGTTCTAGACTTCCAAAAAGAACTTAGCAACATGCATAACCCACTAGAAATTACCCTGATCCTGTCAGTCCCTAATCAGGTGTTGTTATTAATGGTGTTCAACACATAATACACACAAAAAACTTCTCAAAAAATTCAAATAACACTATAAAACAAAAATATAGAGAGATTACACACATTAACCATCCCAAATGCCATAGCAGCACCAAAAAATGTCTACCATACCACAATTGTCAACCGTCCTAAAGCCCTAAGCAACACCCAAACAAAACCCTTGAACACACTACTGACTGTATGACTATAAGCAGTTCAGCAATGACCTGGCAACTGCCCACAGTTCTTGTGAATTAAATTGGAGTTTTCCACTAAAATGTCCTGCGGAAATAGCAAAAATCTAGTTATACATGTTCTGATAAAACCCAATTTGGCTAGCATATTGCACTTTTGCATCAAAAGTAAAGGTAAATGGCCTGAAAGCAATCAGCAAATGAGAAATTAAGAGCATTTTCGCATGAACTCCAGCCCAGAAAAACACATACAGCTGCTAATGATGCGACTGGCAGAGTAAAGCTCTCTCTGAGAGACACAAACCGAGCCAAAACTCCAAACGCTAGGCTCCAGAACTCCAGCCAAACCTCTCCAAGGGATCACGCTTGACTGAAGAAAACCTTTTGTCTTTCAACGTTTCCCAATATCACAGAGGAAAACACTAGCCAGACTGAAATTATGTGCCTCGAGGACAAGAAAAGTGGACCCTTGGGTGGATGGATATATTGCTGAAATGTTTGTAAATTATGATGAATAAATACAGCAGCTATTTTTGCATTTGGATATAAATGACCTGTATTATTCTAACAGCGGTTGATGCTAGAGTAAACGTCTGAAACTGCTCCCACCTTCAGTCGCATTAGCCACGGCCCTGACTGGAAATCCATTACCCCGAAATCCTCCAAAAACAATATCTCTGATGGAAACCCCCAGATGATATTTGCATAGAGGTTTGTAAGTTCACGTTTAAAACGTCACTTCACTTCACTTTTACAATGACTGCAAACGTAAACACTGTATGATACATTAGGTCGTATGAGGTATTATTTATTTTGTTTTAGATAGCAACTTATGTGCATAGATTATTATATTATATTATATTATATTATATTATATTATATTATATTATATTATATTATTATTTAATAAGATGCAATATATTTAAATGTTACTATATATATATATATATATATATATATATATATATATATATATATATATATATATATATATATATATATATATATATAATGTAAATATACAGTCACATTAGCATAAAAATGTATTTAAAAATAAGTAAATAAAAATATATAGAATATATATATATATATATATATATATATATATATATATATATATATATATATATATATATATATATATATAGTTACATTACCATAAAAATTATTTATAATAAATATAAAATAATAATATAAAAATATTAATATATATAAAATCTTATATATTTTTTGTTTATATTATTTTGTTTACATTAAAGTAAAATGTATTTAATAAATAACTAAATAAAAATATATAAAATAAAAATAATATACTTTTTTAATTAAAAAATACGCATGCACACACACACACACACACACACACACACACACACACACACACATACACACACACACACACACACACACACACACACGTTACATTAGCATAAAAATAATAAAAAACAACAAAAATAAAAATAATATATAAAATTTACAAATGTATGTACAGTTAATTTAACATAAAATGTATTTAATAAATAACTAAATAACAATAAATAAAATAAATAAGTAAATTCTTTAAAATGTTACATTAGCATAAAAATAATAAAAACAAACAAATAATAATAATAATAATTACAAAAAATAAAAATATATAAATGAATTATTTATACACACACACACACACACACACACAAGCATAAAAACTACACTTAATTAATAACTAAAAAATTTATAAAATAAAGTTATATCAAATAAAAATATATATTAAATAATATATATAATAAAGTGCTGATGCTTTTGTAACAATTATAATTGTTTTTATATAGTAATTGTAAATTGTTTTTATATAGTATAGTTTTTATAAGTAAGACAGCAACTGAACCACAGACCACAAGGCCTACACAGAAAAAAAAAATAGAAAGAGTAACCCAAAGAACAAAACGGAAAAGCGAGAGAGAAAGATAAAGAAATAAATAGAGGGGAAAAGGTCTGGATGGAGGATAAAAGATGGCAGCAAAGCACGACACTATGAGATGTGTGTAATGAAAACCAATCAGCTTTCAGCAGTGAGGAGATTAGCGCAGTGGCAGTGGCGCTGGAGCCAATACTCCACCCTAATGAAATGTAATTGGAAACGGCCGAAAACTTCCCATTGTGAAGCACTGAAATATCCCTCATGTTTCCGAAGGTGGGGGGAAAAGAGAGAGGAGAAGTTATCAGGGTCATCCGTGGCTAATACTGGGAAATGTGGCTTTATTTTGGAGCGAAAGCAATCGGTTTCCACTGTGCTCAAAAATACTGACCAAAAATCGGCAAATAAAAAGGTTTTAGTTTAACCTTTATAAAGCTTTACAAACGGTTGCACACTAAATTTTCAAATACAAACACACACAGGTCAAGGTAACCAAGCGCTAAGATCAGCGAGACGGGCGACTGCTGATTTCATGGATGCATTTGCACTGGTCTGGTACTGGATAAAGCCGTGTCTATACTATGTTGTTGTTTTATTGTATATGGAGATTCCTTTTTGTGGGTGGTTTCTAGTACAGGTGGTGTGTGTGTGTGTGTGTGTGCCACCAACTGTTTCTGGATCAACATCTATGCTCATTCTTAAACAACATTCCAATAATCCAATCAGAATTAAGGGATATGTTTACTGTTTAGTTAACTTTAGGCTTATGGTTAGGTTTATGCACTTCTACATGATTGTTATCCAACTATTATTCCGCTCTGATTTTTGGAGTAATTTACAGTTATGGTTGGGTTTAGGGGTGGGGAATAGGTGTGAATCACATTTTCAAACTAAAATGATGTTCCAGGATCTACATAGATGTTAATCCAGGATCACATTGTACTTAGCAAAATCATGACATACGTGTGTGTCTCATACCTAAATCCATGCTCTTGGACGTCTTGTTGGTGGAGTATTCTGGGGCTTTCTGTCGTTGAGGGTATTGTTGGTTGGTGGGGTGGCTCACTTGAGAAAAAGGCTCCATTTCAGGCCTAAAACACAGATATTGCTTATTTGTATTCTCTGCTGAATTCATTTTGGTTGGTCAAATATATAAATATATATATATATATATATATATATATATATATATATATATATATATATATATATATATATATATATATATATATATACACACACTATAATAAGCTTATATGCATATAATATGCTTTAAATTACTGTAAGTTTTAAATTATATTAACAAAGGTTGCATGTATTTGCTCAAAACACAACGAAATAGTGTCATATTTATAATCATTATTTAAAATAGCAGTTGTTTATTTTATTGCATTAAAAAAGTCATGCATATCTGTTATGCAACGCTAAATTATTCAAACTGAGCATCAGAAAGGGGAAGAAAGGGGATTTAAGTGACTTTAAATGTGGCATGGTTGTTGGTGCCAGATGGGCTGCTCTGAGTATTTCAGAAACTGCTGATCTACTGGGATTTTCACGCACAACCATCTCTAGGGAAATGGAATGGTCTGAAAAAGAGAAAATATCCAGTGTGGGGCAATTCTGTGGCCGCAAATGCCTTGTTGATGCCAGAAGTCAGAGGAGAATGGCCAGACTGGTTCCAGCTGATAGAAAGGCAACAGTAACTCAAATAACCACTCGTTACAACCGAGGTATGAAGAAGAGCTTCTCTGAACACACAACACGTCCAGCCTTGAGGCGGATAGGCTACAGCAGCAGAAGACCACACCGGGTGAAACTACTGTCAGCTAAGAGCAGGAAACAGAGGCTACAATTTGCACAGGCTCACCAAAATTGGACAATAGAAGATTGGGAAAAACGTTGCCTGGTCTGATGAGTCTCGACTTCTGCTGCGACATTCTGATGGTCGGGTCAGAATTTGGTGTCAACAACATGAAAGCATAAATCTACCCTGCCTTGTATCAATGGTTCAGGCTAGTGGAGGTGGTGTAATGGTGTGGGGATATTTTCTTGGCACACTTTGGGCCCATTAGTACCAATTGAGCATCGTGTCAACGCCACAGCCTACCCGAGTATTGTTGCTGACCCTGTCCATCCCTTTATGACCACAGTGTGCTCATCTTCTGATGGCTACTTACAGCAGGATAACACACCATGTCATAAAGCTTGAATCATCTCAGACTGCTTTCTTGAACATGACAATCAGTTCACTGTACTCAAATGACCTTCACAGACACCAGAGCTCAATCCAACAGAGCATCTTTGGGGTGTAGTGAAATGGGAGATTCGCATCATGGAAGTGCAGCCGACAAATCTGTAGAAACTGCGTGATGCTATCATGTCGTAGATAGGAAATATGGAGGAAATCTCTTGAGGAATATTTCCAGTAGCTTGTTGAATCTATGCTACAAAGGATTAAGGCAGTTCTGAAGGCAAAATAGGGTCCAACATGGTATTAGTAAGTTGTACCTAATAAAGTGGCCAGTTATTGTAAATTAGACAAAATGAAGTACTTTCCTATTACGGTTGGGTTTAGTTCTAGGGTTGGGGTAGGGGATGGAATACACAGTTTGTATAGTTGAAACATCATTATGTCTACGGGAGTCCCCACCAGGATATAGGAACAAGTGTCTGTGTGTGTGTGTGTGAATATCTACAGTACATCTAAAAGAATAAAACTGTGTATTTGAATAAACATTTGATGGTACAAACAGATAAAGGCATAAATAATGATTCTGCATGGTTTGATTGTTTTTCAGGCTATGAAAGAGCATATGACGTTCAAAAACACTCCATTATCTGATCTCAAATAGTACACTCTCAAAGAAAACCTCTGATCTATGATTATTATCTCTTTGAGCTCTAGAACGAACCGATTTGGCTGGTGTTTGTGAGGAGGGTTTGTTTCCAGCAGGTCCAGATCAGAAGGTGGAGGAGGGAAATCATCTTCCCCATAATCCACCTCCAGCAGCTCCGGACGTCCACCATGAGGTCTGTATGGAGCTGTGTGGAAATAAACGATTTATGGTAACATTAATAGAGCTGGTTTTCAGTCATCTGTCATGTTTATTGTATAAAACAGAGAAATTAACAAGTCAACTAGTCATAGTTTTTAATAAATAAAAATTACTTGAATCAAATTTTTAAGTGGGCTGGTAAAAACTATTGGGGAATCTCAATACAGCCTGGTAGGTCAATTGCTAGAGGTGCTGTATGTAAGTTTTTGACTCTTCTAAAGCACAAAAATACCATAATATGCAGATATTTAAGAAACATGCAAAGTGAACATGTTTTTGTTTTGTTTATCAAAAAAAACAAAACAATGGTGAAGTCAGATATTCTGCTTTGAAAATGTGTTTTCCGTGCCAGAATGCTGTCTTTGTTTTGGTTCTTTTAACCCACCCACTGCCACTTTAGCCATTTTATAATTCAGCACCCCGGCATGCCTTCATGAAACATATTTACTGAAACATATTCACATATTTAATTCATTTATTCAGAAAGGCTCTCAAAGCAAAGCTCAATCTGGCAACCTGCGCTTGCATTTGTTCAAATCCAGGAATGTAATACCTAGTTCAACCACTGGGTGTCCAACATACATACTTATGACCCTTTACTTCTCCAGTCAATTGTAGTATGAAGCGAGGACTATTTGTTCCCATGCTTTAGATGCTGAATGAAAATTTCATTTAGTAACATTAAGCAGCATTAACATGCCATTTTTTTATGTTTAATTACCGTATTTTCCGCACTATAAAGCGCACCGGATTATAAGACGCAGTCTCAAGTACGGGGTCTATTTCTGTACTTGACCCATACATAAGGCGCACCGTATTATAAGGCGCACGCTAAAATACACTGTCTGCAAAAAAGGTAATGGAAGCAAAACAGTTAACATAGTTTAGTTGAACTTTATTGTACTATTTAACAATACACTCACATTATTATTTTTTTCAATCAGTCTTCTCCCAAAAATCCATCAAAGTCCTCATCTTCTGTGTCTGAATTGAACAGCTGGGCAGTTTCGTCATCAAACACGCCGGGTTCTCTCTCATCATTGTCGGAGTCAGTCTCATTGCCGGGTGGCTGTTCCGGCTTTTGCGAAAGCTCGGACAACAGTTAAAGCAGACACCCTAGCCCAGGCATCCACAATCCATTCACTTATGGTGGCGTAACTCGCCCGGCATGCTTACCAGTCTTAGTAAAAGTGTGTTCGCCGTATGTCATCCATTGCTCCCACGCTGCTCGCAACTTCACTTTAAACGCCGTCTACACCAATATCCAGCGGTTGAAGTTCTTTTGTTACTCCTCCCGGAATGACAGCAAGCTCCGAATTCATTCAAGTTGGTCTTCTAACTGTCCAGATTAGACAGATTTTTGAACTCCGTGCACACATAAAGCGCACCGGATTATTAGGCGCATGGCCGTTTTATAACAAAATTTAAGGCTTTTAGGTGCGCCTTATAGTGCGGAAAATACGGTACCATAGGAAATAGGGCTGTGCAAGTAATCGAAATTCATTTTTGATTTTGGCTTGCAATGATTATGAAAAATCTTTAATCGAAATAAAAGAATTATTGCATCATATCCACATAAGTCAAGTCAAAACGCGACTTTAAGGGATTACTCACATTACCCTTGTTTGTTATGTAGTAAACAAACGTAAAGAGTTGAAAATGAAAGCCATGTCAAAAGCCAATTTGAACTCTTAACCTTACTTTTCTTAACTCCTAATGTCACTAGTTAACACACTCAATGCGCTTTTTTTTTCAACACATCCCATCATTTCTAAAATATCAGCCTCTACCAAATGGTATATATGTGGGTTTAAGGTAAAAGTACCAGTATTGATACAGCTACTATGAAAAATCTGAAAATATCAGACCACTTTATTTGAAAAATATTCAAAATAAAACATTTTTGAATAATAAAACCACCTATTTTTAAGTAACAAATAAAATAATAAAAATAAATTAAAAGTAACAATAAAATATTTCAGATTCTTATTTAACTTTCTTTTAACTTTAATTTAATTTAAGCTTTCTTGTTTGCCAAAATGCCAAAATCAAGTGTAAGATTTTGTTTGTTTGCTTGTTTGTATGTTGGTTTGTTTTTAAAACAACAATGTTGTGTGTGCAAGAAAATATTTAAAGCATTCTTTAATTGCCTTTAACAGTCATTATTTAAAACAGTAAAAACATGCTCAACCTATTGGGAGAGGGGCAGTCAAAGTGACAGCGCACTATTTTCCTGTTTTTGTTATTACTAATCAAACAACTATATATATACTTTTAACTAATTGACCTTTGGATGTTGATAAAGACACCCTCACATTTTTACATTCCACTGCAAAAAAAAAAAAAGAAATTCATACAGGTTTTTTTTTTAAGGTTGGCTATTTCCAACTGAAAATCCTCCATTATGATGAATAAGACACACTTGACCAAATTCACTTAGGCTGAATCATCTAACACATGAGAAACACAACCACAAACGCTTCTCGATAACTGACTTCTGATCAATATTAGCAGCACTGTTCTAAAATATCTCCATTACTATTCCATTTTCTGCTCTATTGTGCCTGTTCCTTCCAGCATTTATTGTAAAGCAAATCTAGAGCGACTCCATGGCATGCAGCGTCATACAATATTAATGGCTTCGCTGGCAAAAAACATGCGATTAAAAAGTATATCTTGTTACAACTCTACAAAATGACATTTGTGCGCAGAGTTCGGCACATTTCAGATTTGACCAAATCTAAGTGAAGCGAGTGTGGAAGGTAATCTGAATTTAAAATGAGATTTGTGTGAATATCACATCCCTTTTTGTGAGACTAAAAGTACAGTCCCATGTTTTGACGGACAAGAGACGCTAATCAGTAAACAATGGTTTCCCAAAAAACACGGAAAAAGCCTTTTGTGTTTGGCACGGCAGCTCTCTGGAGAGCGCGAGGAAAGAATAGTGTGAATTTAAAACAGTTTGTTATCCGTTCTCGAGCGCTCGGCACAATTGCGGATATGCTAATAAGGCCCACTTAGAATCCATTTCATCAGCTTAATGATTTCAAGGTCAGACCGCGTTGCATAAAAGCGGAAGGGAATGTAGCAAAAATATCGTCATTGGCTTTTTCATCCCTATTGATGAGATGGGCAGATTTCCAACTTGTAGAAGTCGAAAAAGCTAATGGAAAGCTACGCTGGCATGGAAAATGAGGCGGCGGAGAAAATGAACTCATTTTGTCCTCTTATAGGGGAGCAAAGCTCTCTTCATGTGGTGTTGATGATGAACGCATGCTTTCTTTTGTTGAGGGCTGATCAATTTCATTTGTTTCTTAACCGAGAGAGAATCCCGATGAAAGCACTTAACATTTTATAAAAGCAATTACTTTGTATCATTTGGTGTGCATTTAAAAATGCAGTCAACAAGTATGAGTTTATTCACACAGAATGTGATTGGTGACCGTCGATGAAATGGAAAAAGTAAATGATGCTATTGGATATTAAAGCTTAATAGGAATAGTACAGCAACATTTCAGTGCGTGCAACTGTACAAGTCCAAAAAAAAAAAAAAAAAAATGAGATAACCATGTGACAATTATTGTATGTGTGAACTTTGTATACAGAAACAGTTTGGGGATATTTGAAAAAAATGAGAAAAATACACCGAAAGTGGTGCGTCGAAGAATGATGACAGTAAATAATATTTAACAACATTTTTCAAGACACTTCTATACTGCTTAAAGTGACATTTAAAGGCTTAGCTAGGTTAATAAGGTTAACTAGGCAGGTTGGAGTAATTAGGCAAGTTATTGTATAATGATGGTTTGTTCTGTAGACTATTGAAAAAATATATATAGCTTAAAGGGGCTGATAGTTTTGCCCTTAACATTTTTTTTATTCAAAACTGCTTTTATTCTAGCCAAATTAAAACACATAATACTTTCTCCAGAAGAAAAAATATATATATTATCTGACATACTATGAAAGTTTCCTTGCTCAGCTAAAAATCATTTGAGAAATATTAAAATAAAAAAAAAATTCAAAGAGGGGCTAATAATTCTGACTTTAACTGTATGTGATGTGATCTCTCTCTCTCTCTCTCTCTCTCTCTCTCTCTCTGAACGCAATGAGAAGCGATACAGCACAAAAACAGTTAACCTATCAAAATAAACCACAAACAATGTACAATAAAGCTGTGTCAATGCATATTTCCTGCCAGTCCTGTGTAAAATACGGCAAGCAAAGTTTAGTTGTTTATGTATTTATTTATATTGTGAGATGGCGGAGCGTGAGAACAGTTTGAACTACTATACACAGGTGTGCTGCGCCAGTGTATATTTCTAAATAAACAACAATATTGCTATGATGTATGTCTGCATTTTATGTATTTATTGTTGTATTTATTTATTTATTTATTTATTTATTTATTTATTATTATTAATAATAATAATAATAATAATAATAATAATAATAATAGTAATAACAATAACAATAAATAATAATAATAATAATAATAATAACAATACAAATAAATAAATCAATAAATCAATAAATAATAATAATAGTGATAAATAAATAAATAAATAAATAAATAAATAAATAAATAAATAACTATAACAACAATAATAATAATAACCTGAAGTTTCTGTTACTGTATTAAGATAAAGGAATCAGATGTTTAAAGTGATATGATGAATTGGAGTTATACCGTTATTCCACACTATCTCGACCAGTCTTGCACATTTTAAAAATATAAAATGACACTAACTTTTGATTTTTAATACTGACACTGAAAATGTTATCTCTTTACAATTGAGAAGCTTTTGTTGTCTATCTTCAAGTTAAATAAAAATATATAATATAATGTTCTCAATCCAAATTAAGCAAATCTTATTACTTAAAATGTGAAAATATGGACTAATATGGTTCTTTATCTCAATAGGCCTAATTTCATTTACGAAAATTTAGTTCATCCAGAAATTAATGTTTCTTGCCATCCAGGTTGTACTGTGGGTGACTTTACTTATCAGCAGATCATTATAGAAGACTTTAAGCTGTAACTGCGGTCCTTGTTGGTTCATAAAATGTACAGTAAGTGAACAACAACCCCTTTGAGAGTCAAAAATGAATACCTTTCTGTACAAGATGGCTGTTTCTTACACAAACTGATCATTTCACCTCTCAAGAGCTGAATGTATGATCTGGAGCAAAGAGAATTGGTCATATACTGTAGAGCAGTGTTTGCCACCCCTGTTCCAGAGGACACACCAACAGTATTCCTTTTCAAACTCTCCCTAATCAAACACACCTGAATCAACTCATCAGAACATAAGAAGAGACTTCAAAACCTGAGGTATGAGTCAGATAAGGGAGACATCCAAAATACGTACTGTTGGTGTGGCCCCAGGAACAGGGTTGGGAAACACTGCTGTAGAGTACATGGAACATTCTTAAGTCTGGAAGTTGTGGAGACTTTTATTTCAGTATGCTGACATACTTACATAGGAAGGAGAATATTGAGTAGGGGCATTTATTAAACCAAATTATAATTTACACCAAAATTTAATTGGTTGTGCCTGTATTTTTGACTCTCAAAGTGCCAGTAACCGTCAACTTCCATTTTAGGAACCATCAAGGGCAGCCAAAATATTCAATGTCGTACTAAAGAGAGAAAGAGAGAGAGAGAGAGAGACCTACACCTTGGATTGCCTGAGGATTAGTAAATTAACAGCATTTTCATATTTGTGTGTAAGTAACGACCTCCAGTAATGTATTTAAGCACTGCACTTGTGTACTTACCAGGAGCAGACTCGTTCACTGTGGATTGTGGTACTGAATTGTTGGTGGTGTTGCTGTTCGGATGGTGGTGATGACGACGCAGAACAGGAGAGTCGTTTCTGTTGGCACTTTGACTGGCTTCATAATTTTCCTAGAAGAGAGTAAAC
The DNA here is from genome assembly GCF_049306965.1 of Danio rerio. Lineage (NCBI taxonomy): Eukaryota > Metazoa > Chordata > Actinopteri > Cypriniformes > Danionidae > Danio > Danio rerio. The sequence goes on from NC_133176.1 coordinate 7,319,384, forward strand.
ATTTGTTTAGAATTAACAGTTAGATCTATAACAACGACTAAAAACCACACAACAAAGAAGGTGATGATGGGACAAAATGTCCGAAGAACAACATCTTTAAAGCTTGTAGATCAACTTAAATGGGTCAAGCAGTCTCCGAGTTAAAAGTTGGATCATTTGACATGCGGGATTAAAAATATATATACATGGATAATGGATTCACACAAACAATTGAATTATTTCATGATTTACTTACTCTCAACCTTTTTCTACTCCTGCATGCCTTACTTGAAACTTCACTCAAGTGTATTCAAATTTTATGTGTCAAGGCTTGTGACAAACATTTTGTGTGTAGTAGTTGTGGTGGTTTACTTTATGTAACAACGCAACACAAAGCAAACATAACATAAATTATCGTATCAACAAATCGCAACATAATGCAACATAACACAATGTATTATATCAACATAATGCAAAATAACATAACGCAATATAACATAACATATTGTATCATATGAACATAACAATGTATCATTTCAACATAATGCAACATAATGTATCGCATCAACATAACGCAACATAAAAATATATCGCATCAACATAATGTATCGCATCATATCAACATAACACAACAATATATCACATCAACATAATGCAAAATGACATAACATAATATAACATATAATTTTAACAAAGCAACATAACGTAACATTTTAACATAACGCAACATAATGTAATGTACCATATTAACATAACGCAACATAACATAAAATTTTAACATAACGCAAAATAACATAACGTATCATAATAAAATATTGCAACATAACGTAACATTTTAACATAACGCAAAATAACGTAACATATCATAATAAAATAACGCAACATAACATTTCATAACACAACATATTATTACGTACCATATTAACATAACACAACATATCGTATAATTTTAACATAACACAACAAAACGTAACGTATTATATTAACATAACGCAACGTATCATATTAACATAACACAATATAACATAACATATTATATTAACATATCGCAACATAACGTATCATTTTAACATAACACAACCTAATCACACCATGCGATTATAAAACACATATAAAACTCACCATAACATAACGCAACATAACATAGCACAACACAACATATCGTATCATATCAACATAACGCAACAATGTAATGTATCTTATCAACATAATACAACATAACGTATCGTATCAACATAACGTGACATAACGTAATGTATCATTTCAACATAATGCAACCCAACATAATGTAATGTATCAACATAACGCAACATAACAATGTAACATAACATAATATAAAGTATCAACATAACACAAAATTAGGTAATGCATCATATCAACATAACGCAAAATAACATAACGCAACGTTACATAACGCGACATCACAACACAACATTACATAACACATCGCAACATAACATAATGCACCATAACATAACGTAATGTATCATATTAACATAACACAACATAACGTAACTTATCGTATCAACATAACAGAGCAACATAACGATAACATTACATAATGCAACATACTTTACGCAACAATGTATCATATCAACAAAATGCAACATAACGCAAAATAGCATAACATATTGCATCAACATAGCGCAACACAAGGTAACACATCAACATAACGCAACAAAATCATATCAAATTTATGCAAAATAACATAACATATTGTGTGTGTCATATTAACAACTCAATTGGACAACTCAACACAACACATATAAAGACATTTGTATAATGACATGGGTAGGATATCTTAAGATTTTACAACCTTAAAGTAGTTTATAAGAACATGTCCTGGGTACTTAGAATTCAAAATGCCCAAGAATCATACCTAATACGGTCTTTTGACATTCAAACTTCACCACGCTTTCTGTGAGGGTTGTGTTTAGGGGTAAAGCTACGGTATAGCAATATAATAAGCTGTTTTTACAGCATGAAATACATTTCACCAATGTATTATGCTCATAAACCACCAAAACAAGTATGTGTGTACTTTCCTCATCAGAAAAAGAAAAAAAAACAAGGAAAAAATATGCTGAAACCAAATATAAAATGAAAAAAAAAAGATAAAAGCAACTATATGACACATTTAGAAATATTCATGAGCCCAAAGGCAATCCCGTCAGACACTACTAGTTGAGAAGCATTCGCAAAATGTGTCAATATGAAGACATGAGGCCACTGAATGAAGCGTCCTGATGGATTCTTCACAGATGACAAAGGAGCTACAGCTGTCAGCGTCTGGGTGAATAACCCAAAGGAGGAACACCACAGACTTTATACTGTCATACAAAACACATGCTACACACCGCAAAAAAAAAAAAAAAAAAAAACTCAGACTGACTGGACGGACATGAAAGGTATTAGGATATCACCATATCAAAGTGTGCTTAAATGCATTCACAATGTACCATTCCACACTGCGGGGGAAAAAAACAGATGAAAGCCTCGTTCTTTTGTTGCGACGTTAAGCCTCAGTTGGAGGACAGTCATTAGCGCGGATGATGGCTCTTTACATGCGGAAACGTCATTCTTGTCATCTGCCTCCTGCTCGCTGTCTTTCCAGACGCACAGGAATCATCAATGGACCACAAGACTGATTCTCAGGCTCTATTTCTCCTCAGAGATTATGTTCCTCATGAAAAATGACTCCAGAACCCCCTTCGCTGAGACGAAACCACACTATTTTTTCGGTCTTTCACTGTGATCATTGCGTTGACAATGGTTAGCGTGTTAGATGAAAAAGCTGGCAGGAAAATATCAAAAGATATTTGAAGAATGATGGGACAGCGGCTGCTAGAATCCAGACGGAAGGAAACTAAAAAAACGAAGAGTCAATTTAAACTGTCGATATTATTGATTTACGCATTCACCTCCCGGACTTCAACCACTGCACCGTCCTTATTAGAGGGGCTTGTTAAGAGACGGATCACTGTTAGTATTGTGATCTAAACCAACCTGTACTGATCTTTGGTGGAATACATTAATAAATATTGTAATAACAAACATTTATGACATCTCAAACTTGTGAGGGTGAGAATTTACAATAATAATAAAAATAAATAAATACATTTGACCCCTTTAACATCTTAGTATTAGCAGTAACTGCAAACCCCAGCAGCTGCAGTATAGCAATACCCTAGCAACCACGTTGAGATGTGCTAAATAAAATGATATTGATAATAATACGTTTCTACAGTAATTATATAATAGTTATATTAATAATAGATATAATTGGTATTTTTATTATTAATTTATATTGTAATTTACTTTCTTTTATATTATATTTTACGACTTTGGATGTAAATAAATAAAGAGATCAGTATTAAAATATCAGTATTGTATACTGATTTGAGTGAATCATTACACCCCTAATCCATTCTGCCCTTTGTTCTTTTGTCTATACAAACGCTATGTGGTATTGGTTTTTGATATAGCATTTTAATGAGCACAAGTACACAAACACATTATAAAGCCTAATAACTGATCCATCTTTAATAGCAGGTTAACCATTCTACAATGGTGCACTACGACATCCAATGCAATATCACAAAAATGTGTAACTTTTTCACTTAGTGGCTAATTGGTATTAATTTGTATGATCTCATTGGTACAATTCTGTATGATTTGCTCATACCCAAATGAGAAGTTGGGTTTATTTGTTATTTGTATGTTTCGTGCAAAATAGGTTGTATGAATTTGTATGAATTAGCCACGTTTCATAAAGCAAAGCAAAATGACAATGTATTAACGTAGCGAAACATAACAATGTATAGTATTAACATAACACAACATAACAACACGATGTAAACATAACGGAACGCAACAACTTAACGGAACATAACGTAACAATGTATTGTATCAACATAATGCAACAGGACATAATGTATCATATCAACATAACGCAATATAACAATGTAATAATGTAAAGCAACAATGTATGGTGTAAACATTATGCAATAGAACAACATATCAAATCAACATAATGCAATATAACAATGCAACGTAACATAAAATATCATTTCAACTTAATGAAACATAACATTTCGTATTAACATAACGCAAAAAAGTTACGATTTGCATTAACATCAACATAATGCAGCAACACAATGTATCATATAAACAAAACATAACATAACGTATCATGTTAACATAACGCAACAAAGTATTGTATCAATGCAACATAGCATAACGTAACAATGTAATGTAACAATGTATCTAATCAACATAATGCAACAAAACATTTCATATCAACATAACACAACATAACGCTACGTAACATAACATAACATAACGTAACAATGTATCGTATCAGCCTAATGCAACATAACATAACGTTTCGTATTAATAACACAACATAATGTAATGCATCAACATAATGTAACAACAAATCTTATTACCATTTCGCAACAAAGTATTAAATTAACATAACGCAACGACAGTATGTAACATCAACAAAATGTAACATTATCAACATAACGCAACATAACGTAATTATCGAATCAATAACTCAACTCAACACAACACGTTTTCATACAAAATAAGTTTTATGAATTTGTATGAATTAACCACTTTTTCATAAAGCAAAGCAATATAACGTAAAGTTTCAATATAAAGCAACATAACATACCATATCCTATAAGCATAATGCAACATAACAATATATTGAATTAAGATAACGCAACAAAGTAACGTATTGCATCATTATAATGCAACACAACATAACGTAATACATCAACATAATGCAACATAACAAAGCAATGTATCAAATCAACATAACGTATCGTATTACAGAATGCAACAAAGTAACGTAGTGTAACACTTCATCAACGCAACAATATAATTATCGTATCAACAACACAACAAAAATAAGGACATTTATTTTCATACAAAATAAGTTGTATGAATTAGCCACTTTTCGGACAGAATGTATAAAATGTAAGCTTCCTTGAGAGATCATTTAAACCCTTTTAACTCTCCGTAAGAACAAGTTTAAAAATACCTTCGAATGCAAATCTAGCTGTAATCATAAAATAAAAAAGGTGAATTCCCAAAAGCTTTTAAAACTTCGTACAGATGAATAATCTCAAATAACAACACCTTAGATGTGACGCAGGGTCTGATTTCTCCTTGCTTCAGTTAGCATGCATGTAACAATCATTAAAATATCACACCCAGATTTCAGACCCTCTCTGACGTCTTCAAAGCTGCACGTCTTAATCAGAGGACAATCACAAGGGAGCTTGAGTCTACAATTAAAGACAAAGAAACAACAAAACAGCGTGTGGAACAAGAGGCTAAAGCCGCTACGTCTATACCCTTTCTCACACACACACACACAGTGAGGGTGAGCTGAGGTCAGGGCCCCTCAGGGCAGCCCCGGGCAGCCTTTCATTAAAATACAAAATTTGCCTTTTATTCAGGGAACCCACAGTGTAATCTAATTAACTAGAGGAGATCCAGCGAGGTAACAGGATTAGACATCAGTCTGGGCGGAGAGGAAACAGGAAGGAGAACAACACGGAGGAAGGAGGAACAAAGATGGTGGTTTCACATGACATCACTGTACTCTGAAGATGAAAAGATAGATAGATTTATTTGATGGATTTGTCACTGCCTGATTTCTCTCGTCAGACCACTACTGCATCTCTTCATTAGGATATGTGTTAAAGAGCTGCTCACTGAAATTTAAAGCAAGAGCATAAAGAATAGTTCAGTGCTGTTCTTCCTTTCCTTCCTTCCTTCTTTTCTTCATCCATTCTTTCCTTCCTTATCTTCATTCTTTACCTCTTTCTTTCCTTCCTTCCTTCATTCATTCATTAATTAATTTGTGTTTATCAATTCTTTCCTTCCTTAACTTCATTCTTTGCCTCTTTCCTTCCTTCCTTCATTCATTAATTTGTGTTCCTTCATTCTTTCCTTCCTTACCTTCATTCTTTGCCTCTTTCCTTCTTTCATTCCTTTCTTCCTTCATTCTTTCCTTCCTTACCTTCATTCTTTACCTCTTTCTTTCTTTCTTTCTTTCTTTCCTTCCTTCCTTCCTTCCTCCATTCATTCTTTCTTTCTTTCCTTCCTTACCTTCATTATTGGCCTCTTTCCCTCTTTCATTCCTTCCTTCATTTGTATGTTCATTCTTTCTTTCATTCCTTACCTTCATGCTTTGCCTCTTTCATTCATTCATTCATTCATTCATTCATTCACTCCTCCCTTCCCTTCCCTTTCCTCCTTCCTACGTTCATTCATTCATTTGTATGTTCATTCATTCTTTCATTCTTGTTCATTCTTTGCCTTTTTCTTTCCTTTTTTCCTTCTTTCATTATTGCTTTCTTCCCTTCCTTTGTTATTTTTTTTTCATTTCTTTCTTTACTTCCCTTCCTCTTTCCTTCATTATTTTTTTGTCATTCTTCTTTCATTATTGCCTTCTTCCCTCCCTCCTTTCTTCCTTGGCTTATTTCTTTCGTTCCCTCCTTCCTTCATTCTATCCTTACTTCTTTCTTTCTTTTTTCCTTTCCTCCTTCCTTCTTTCATAATTTTTTTTGCCTTGTTTCATTTTTGCTGTCTTTCTTTCCTTCCTTCCATCTTTTTTTCTTTCTTTCCTTTTTCTATTCCCTATATTCCCTACTTTCTTCCTTCATTAATTATTTTTTGCATTCTCCTGCCTCCGGCACCTAGACAGCAGCTCTGCACAAGACGTTTGACCAGAGGAGAAATGGTTTTGCCAAACTGAGCCTGGTTTCTCAAGGTTTTTTAATTCTTCACTTTTGCCAATTGGTGAAGTTTTTTCCTCACTGCTGTCGCCACTGGCTTGCATGGTTCAGGATCTGTAGAGCTGCGCATCCATGGATTTTGTCTTCAGTGTTTGGACTGAACTGAGCTAAACTGAACTTAAACACTGAAAACTGAACTACACTGTTTCAGTTTACTATGATCTTCTATGTGAAGCTGCTTTGACACAATCTACATTTTAAAGCGCTATACAAATAAAGCTGAATTGAATAGAATTTTTTGCCTTCCTTTTTTCATTCTTTCCTTCCTCTTTATTTTGTCGTTCCTTCTTTTATTCTTACCTTCCAACCATTTTCCTTCTCTTTCATTATTTCTTTAATTCCTTCACTCCTTCCTTCCTGCTTTTATTCTTTTCCTCTTCATTTTTCATTCGTTCCTTTATTTCTGCTTTAATTCTTTCCACCCCTTTGTCTTACCTTCCTTCTTTCCTTCATCCTTTTACCCATTTCCTTTCTTCCTTTCTTTTTTTTTTATTCCTTCTTTTTTTATTTCCTTCATTCCATCCTTTATGCTTTCTTTTCTTTTCTCCTTTTTCACTCTTTCCTTCTTTAATTTTTTTCTTCCTTTCTTTTTTCCTTCATTCCTTCCTTTTGCTTTCATTCTTTCTTTCATTTATTTTGCTTATTATTTGCATCCTTCCTTCCTCCTCTTCTGCTGCCTTCATTCATTCATTGCTTCCTTCCCTTTCTTCCTTTCTTGTTTCCTTCCCTTTCTTCCTTGCTTGTTTCCTTCTTTCCATTCCTTATGTCCTTCCTGCCTTCCTTCCTTGTTTCCTTCATTCCTTCCTTCTTTTATTCACTCATTCCTCTTTTCTTTGCTTCTTTCCAGTAATTATTCAAAAAGAGCTGCGGTAAACAATGATAACAAGGATTGATCTATTTTTAATTTAGAAAGTGAAGGCTGGAATGGTGTAGAAAAATATGATTCTATCATGTATAAAAATAATCAGCACTTTTAAATATTTTAATACGTACTATAGAAAAATGCATATATTTATTATTTACAGACAAACTCCATTGAGCTTTAACGAATACTATAATGTCTATATATTATTATTTTGTTCATCTAGAACTAATCTAATATTATCAATATATATATTTTTAAAAAAGGAACCAACCCATTAACTTCAACCCACAAACACTTTTGATTCACTAAACTCCCACTCATTCTCTTATCACCCTACTCTGTCTGAGTGATTAATGGCATATTGATCTCAGTGTCTGCATGTGATTAATGAAGAATGCATCTCAGCGACGTATCACCTTCTATTGAGCGCCATTACCGCCTGCAAAGATCACCATCATTCCACCACTAGATTGGGTTGAGGATAAACTAATGTTCCCTAATAATGTTCACCCACCCGAAGTCTGAATGCTGAAGGTGGAGTCAATAACTGCTCCGCTTTATTTCATTGGATACTGATAACGAGCTGTCGGAATTGATGAAACGTCCCAGTTTAACCTCAGATACAGAGACTCAAATCCCAAATCAAGCTATATTTAGAAATGTTCTCATCACAAAATCAATGCTTCGTGAGAATAATAATAATTAAAAATAGATTCTGCTATGATCTCTTGACTGGAAAAAAATATATATTAATTATTTTCTTCCTTTCGTTCGTTTTTTCTTCCTTCCTTTCTTTATCCCTTCCATTCATCCATCTTCCCTTTAATTCTTACCTTTCAATCATTCTATCATTGCTTCTACCCATCCATCCATCCTTTTTTCCTTCCTTCCATTCATTTATCCATATTTCCTTCCATCCTTCTTTCTTTCTCTTCATTCCTTCCATTCATCCATCCATCAATTATTCCTTTCACCATTCTATCATTCCATTCTTCAATCCTTCCATCCATCCAATAATTCATCCATCCATCCATCATCCATCCTTTATTCCTTTCTTCCTTCCATTCGTCCATCCATCCTTCTTTTTTCTTTCTTACTTCCTTTATTCCTATCATTCATCTGCCCATCCTTCTATCATTCATTCCTTTCATCATTCTATCATTCTATCCAGCAATCCTTCCTTCTATTAATTCATTCATCCATCTATCTATCCTACATTCCATACTTCTTTTCATTCATCTATCCATCTTTCCTTCCATAATTCATTCCTTTTATCATTCTATCATTCCATCCATTAATCCTTCCTTCCTTCCATCTATCATTCAGTCATTTCATCATTCTATCCACTCATCCACCCTTCCTTCTATCAACTAATTAATCCATCCATCCATCCTTCCTTTTATTTATTTCTTTCATTCCTTCTATCCTTCCTACCACCATTCATTCCTTTCATCATTCTATCTTTTTTCTTTCTTTTCATCTATCAATTCATCTATCCATCCATCCATCCATCCATCCATCCATCCATCATTCCTTCCCTTTCTTTTCACCCATCCATCTTTCCTTCCATAATTAATTCCTTTTATTATTCTGTCATTCATTGTATTCATTCATCCATTTATCCTTTCTTCCTTCCCATACATCATTCAATTATTCCTTCCATCCTTCCTTCCTTTCTTCTTTATTTCTTTATTTCATCCTTTTCTTCCTTTTATTCTTTCCTTCTTCCCTCCTTCCTTCTTACCTTCCTCTTTTCCTTTATTCATTGCCTCTTTCCTCATTTCCTTCCATTAACGAATGCTAATGTGATTTTAGCTTGTTTTCTACATCACGGGAAACCACCTTTATTAAGAAGGAATCTGTCATGCAGGTTGTTTAATACACAGAGCGACTCCTGCTTAAACTTACCACCACATTAATAAAAGGGGGTGCCCAGTGAACATGGCGGACCCCCTGAAAAACAGAGAAACTGTAAAGCTGACAACGGAAGAAGAGAATCCAACATTTGTGCTCTCGTCCAATAAGTACAACCACAATTCAAACAAACACAGATATATAGCCACATTATTAAAATCATATAGAGGTTTGTTATATATACAAACACACACACACACACACACACACACACACACACGTTAAACAGAAGAAAATTTCACAGTATTTTCTGTTTAATTGTTCTGTGAGCAAATTTTAAAGTTAATACTATTAGCCCCCTTAAGAATGAAATGTTTTTTATTTGATTATCTACAGAATAAATAACTGTTATCCAATAATTTGCATTATTACCCTAACTTGACAAGTTAACCTAGTTAAGCCTTTAAAATGCACTTTAAGCTGAATACTAGTATCTTAAAAAAATATCTGGTAAAATATAATATACTGTCATTAGAGCAAAAACAAAGGAAATTGGATATTAAAATGATTATGTTTAGAAGTGGGTTGTAAAAATGTACTTTGTTAAACTTAAACTTTGAAATAAAATATGAAGGGGCAACAATTTTGACTGTTTAAACAAGTATACAGATAGCATAGAGTTTGGTAAATGTAAACATTTACCGTTAGCAAATGTGTACTTTTTTCTCAAATAGTCTGTATTATATAGCTTATTATGTGCTCTAATACTTAAATACAATCAGATGTTGGGTCACATGATATCCAGTATAATATGTTGGATTATTTATAAATAATTTTAGTAAACACTACACTACCTGACAAAAGTCTTATCGCCGATCCCAGTTGTAAAAGCAACAAATTATAACTGGACTTGGTGGCGGAAGGTCGATTTTTCAGATGAATCATCTGTTCAACTGCATCCTAATCATCACAAATACTGCAGAAGACCTATTAGACCCAAGATTCACACAGAAATCAGTCAAGCATGGTGAAGGAAAAATCATGGTTTGGGGTTACATTCAGTATGGTGGCGTGTGAGAGATCTGCAGAGTGGATGGCAACATCAACAGCCTGAGGTATCAAGACATTTGTGCTGCTCATTACATTACAAACCACAAAAGGGCAAATTCTTCAGCAGGATGTCGCTCCTTTTCATACTTCAGCCTCCACATCAAAGCTCCTGAAAGCAAAAGATGGCCAAGGTGCTCTAGGATTGGCCAGCCCAGTCACCAGACATGAACATTATTGAGCATGTCTGGAGTAAGATGAAGGAGGAGGCATTGAAGATGAATCCAAAGAATCCTGATGAACTCTGGGAGTCCTGCAGAAACGCTTTCTTTGCCATTCCAGATGACTTTAATGATAAGTGATTTGACTCATTGCAGAGATGTGTGGATGCAGTCCTCCAAGCTCATGGGCGTCAGACACAACATTCATTCTTTTTCCATAGCAGCATGACTTTATATTCTATATTAGACATTATTTTCGTTCAGTGATAAGACTTTTATCAAAGCCAGGGGTCACCAATCTCTGTCCTGAAGGCCCAGTGTCCCTGCAGGATTTAGCTCCAACTTACCTCAACACAACTGCCTGGATCTTTCAGGTATACCTAGTAAGACCTTGATTAGCTTGTTAAGGTGTGTTTGATTAGGGTTGGAGCTAAAATCTACAAGACAACGGCCCTCAAGGAACAAGTTTGGTGACCACTGGTCTAAGCAAAGTCAGACTTTACTGCCCTAATTAAATCATTCAAAAAAATCAAGGCATGATCATATTTTATTTTGGTCAAATAAGTGTAATCTAGAGGCCTTTGCCTTTCATATACGCCACTATTGATACCAAATTATCTACTAGAAGTCAAGTTATTATTTGTTGTTTCTAAAACTTGGACAGGCGACAAGACTTTTGTCAGGTAGTGTACACATCAAGACAGAAATAGTTGATTTGTCAGTAATATCTTTCTTAATGTTTCTGAAAGCTGTCACATCATAGCTGCATTTATTTGCTAAATACTACTGTAAAACTGGGATATTATGATACATTTCTAATTAATTGATTTGTAATCAAATGTATTTTTGGAGTAATTTCTTCCTGTTATGTGAATGCTAAACTTTCAGCATCATTACTCCGGTCACAGATACAATGATTTAATATTGAGAAAAAGAACAAAAAAAGTCTTCTTCTTTTTATTTTCATCAAGTCACACATTTAAAAGAACATCATTTCCAATTTAAGCATCTGAAATGAAAAATATCAGTTGCCCAAATCTTATTGACCCCAAACAGCATTGAACACACTCAGACTTGCTGTATTTTAGTTTGAAAGTTTTAGGTGTAGTTATTTTAGTTTAGAAAAACTCAGGAATCTTTCAATAACTGAAAGAAGAAAAAAAGTATAATACCACATGCCCCATACAGAACAAACAGAAAAGATTCTTCAGGAAGAAAAGCCTGGGGTGTTAAAAAGAAACAGAGTGCATGCAGATTTAAGATTTCTTTATTAGAAAAAGGTAGAGTCAGTCATACAGAAATGAAGCAAAAGAAAAGCAGGCATAAAGAATGAGGTGTTCCATTAAAAAGTAGTGAAAAGAGTAAAAGACCATACATGCATGTGCACAGTGTTAGTAGTACAAAAGCAGGAAGCATGAAAAAGTGCATTATAATGAAGTCAAGCAAAAACAAGGAAAGGAACTATCATCATTGTGGCAAAAGAAAATAAATGAATACAATGATTTAATTTCAAGTACTTCCTCCTTAAATGTCCATGATGACCTTCAATCCTTCACACGGCAACTCATCTAGCTGACCGCAATATATAATAGAAGTTTTATTCAGAGAAAATCAGCTATTTGGATATTTAACTGAGAGATTTGAATGTTTGACGTAAACACGAACACAAAACTAACTAGAATAAACACAAAACTGCATTTTTAAATGGTGATTCCATTTCTTAAGGGAAAAAGGCTGTCCTAATCTGTCTGGGCCCTATGTGAAAAAGTAAGTGCCCCCCTGATTCTGCATTTGATATCAAGACATGTTTTTTGTTTTTGTTTTGTTTTGTTTGTTTTTTTTTATCTTGAATTGATTAAACCAGTGGTTCTCAAACTGTGTTACGTGTACCACTAGTGGTACGCAGGCTTCCTTCTAGTGGTATGCGGAGGAATGAAAAATGTCATGTACATGCTACATACATTTCAAAATTTATCAAAAATGATGTATATTATATGCCACATAGCCTATATTTCTGAGATAATCTGCCATGTTTTTTAACTGTGCAGAGTTGTAGCTGCTTTACTGGGCCTACTACGCTATTGTATTTCAATACTGCTCATTTTGGTGGTACTTGGAGAGACAATTTTTTTCTGAGGTGGTACTTGATAAAACAAGTTTGAGAGCCACTGGATTAAACCAATAGTAGGACACCTTTAAAACAGCATAATGGGTTCTGGCACCTATTTTTCTCCTCGCCTGCTCCAAAGGTATAGATAGCTGTTTTAAAGATATTAAAACCTTTGGTCCCACTTTATATTAAGTGGCCTTAACTAATATGTACTTACACAGGAGTTAATAGTTTGTTACAATGTTCTTATTGTGTAAATACATGTATTTACTGTGTACTTATGCTTGATTAAAAACATGTATGTAATTACATCTGTAATTAACTTTTGTAAATACATTTGTAAATACACTGTTGACCATCCCTTAACCCACCCTTTAACCTACCCATGCCACCAAACCTGTCCATAACCCAACCTCTATCCCAACTCAAGAGCACCACAAGTGTTCTCAAATACATTATAAACACAGTTAAGTACATTGTATTTATTTTTCTGATGTAAGTACATAGTAGTTAAGGACACTTAATATAAAGTGGGACCAAACCTTTTTCTTCTACCATTTCAGGTCAGATGAGAGCCTGTGATGGCTATAGCGTTGATACCGGTGGCCAGAGGATAGAAACCCTGGTTCAGAAACCCTGCGGGTAAGCGGTCTGTATCGGTATGGAACAGGGACTGGCCATACCTGAGCAGGTGAGCGCTCCAGACTGCGCAGAACCACCAGCTGGATGGTTCCTCTCAGGTTTCCTTCGGTGGACATGGAGTGCCGCAGGGTTTCCATTGCATCATGATTGGAGCGTCCCACCAGAGATTCACTGTTCACCGCTATCAGCTGGTCGTTGACCCGCAAGCGACCATCCTGCAAACAAGAAAAGACAAAACATTTTGCAATGAGAACTGGTCGCACAACAATTTATGCACTCACACATATGCTCCCAAATATATTTTGAGGTCACACAGATAAAATTGTGCGCATATGCAACCAAAACAATTTCGAGCCCTGCAAATTCAAATTCAAGCAGGTTCAAGCACTTTGTCCAAAATCTAAGCACTTTTTTTTAACCTTGAAAACACTATATTAAAAATCAAGCATTTTCCAGGATTCCCAGCACCCGCAAGAACCCTGCTTTAAATGTCACTTTAAAGGTGCAGTAGGTTATTGTCTTCAGAAGCATTTTTTGTTGAGCTGGTTGAAAGTTTTTTTTACAGTCTAATAGTAATGATTACAGTAAATGATCTAAATGTATTCATATGTATTTTTATATTCTGGCATAAAACTTAAAAATGTTCATCCAATTACATAGAGTCGGACCAACTTCTCTCATAATTCGGATAAGTAGCTCAATCTGTCTGTCAGCAAATGCAGATTTGAACAACTGCACAGCCGTTTGTACACAGCTCCACCGACCGCTGTTTGTGCTGTGCGTTCACGAGAGAGGGCGCTAGAGATCGGTAAAAACCTGCTGAATCAAAACTTTTTAAAAACCTGAATCAATATTGGAGTTACCTTTGCACGCTGGAGAAAGGATGACACAATGTCTGAAGGATTTCTCTTAGACAGGTAATGTTCTGTTTTAATACTGTTTTAGCTTCACGCAAAGCTGATGTAACGTTAGATGTTGTTGTTACAAATGGGTTATATCTTCACAGAAGTGTTGTTCAGCCACTAAAATATTCAGATGAAAGATTGATAAGAGTATTTTCAGTTTCATAAGGGACCTTTTACAGCATCGATAATGTAGATTTTAATTAGTTTAAAAACAAAACACAAGTAAATAGTGCTATTCCGCCTAGTTTCTCCCTATATTGTTTACCATGCAACTCTAATATTCTCTCTGAAATAGCATGTCAGTTCGGCTTGCTCGCTGCTGGACAAGCACTAGTCGCTTTTAACACATGAGAGAGGGTTCTCGAGGCTGTGCTCGTGTTTAAGGAGGCGTGGCTCTAGACGGCAGGGGAGGGACTGTGATTCAGAGATTTATGCTAAGCTGTTAGCATTGTGGAAGATCACCTACTGCACCTTTAAGCTAAATAGAAGCGTCTTGAAAAACATCTAGTAAAATATTATTTACTGTCATCATGGCAAAGATAAAACAAATCAGGTATTAGAAATGAGTTATTAAAACTATTATGTTTAGAAATGTGTTCAAACAATCTTCTCTCCGTTAAACAGAAATTGGGGAAAAAATAAACAGGGTGGCTAATAATTCAGGGGGGCTAATAATTCAGGGGGGCTAATAATTCTGATTTCAACTGTATTTGTTAAAATTCATTTTTTTTAAATAAAATGTAAACATAAAATAATAGATAAAACAGTACAAATAAATAAATAAATAAATAAAAATCTATTCTAAAATATATAATAACATTTCTAATTTAAGGTTACAGCATTAAAGCTTCTATAAGCCTGATTTGTGAATTAATTGTTTTTTTGAACCTGCTGTTTTCAACCACCGCTTTCAGGGTGGTAAAAACAATCAAATTAAATAACACTCTATTTAGGTTAGTAGCATGGTGACGTTTAGCCAGCTACTCCCAACATTAAAGCCCTATAGAGCGATTTAAAAACATTTATGCAGTGTATCCCCACTGTTAAATGTTTAATGCACCCCACCATGCATTGAGATACAATTACAGATGCATATGATTAGTGTGAAAGAGCCGGGCCGGGCCGGAATGAATTGGATTAAGGCTCGCAGCTGTGGTTTCCTAAATAAAACTCTGCTGAGGAGGAACAAAAGAGATTAGCAGCTAAAAGCCACTGGAGCCGCTAAAGACTCCTGAGAGTCTGTGTCACGGCAGACGATCCTGACCCCTTGGGTGGGTCACTGACCACAGACCACCGATGCCGATCTGAGAGCCTCTCACAAACACTTGTGCCCGTCTATTGAGAAAATAAACTCATGCATATACAAGCAGACACAACCCAAGACTGCATTTTTGTCAAAGCTGAAGGACAGCATCCCATGTAGAGCACCAAAGATAACCCACGACACGTTTGTCTTTACTTACAAGCTTAATTAGCTTGTTAACTACTTACTTACTTACTTACAAACTACACAGCAGGAGTGATGTCAACTTCCATCAATTCAAATATGCAGTGTAAATAAATGCTGGGTTCTACACAATTCCTTCATGTTGCCCCAAAACAAATCGATTAATTTAACTTAATTGTTTTATGTTTAATCCACTTGTAAAAACAATTAAGTTGTCACAAAAAATACCTCAAGAATTGTATTGATTCAGCTCGTTTGAAATAAATAGTTTGACCAAGTAGGAAAATTCACTTTTTGAGTGTATTTAAAATGATCTTCTTGATATAAATATTTTAATATTCGGTTTTAAAATATGTTTTACTTTTAAAATATGTTTGTTTTACTATTTGTTTAATAGTCACAGCTTAATAGTCACCTTAAGAACTTTTAATATGACAATGAACATGCAGGAATCCTAAATTAAATGTTAATCCCTTTTTAGGACTTTTTAAAGACCCTCTCAGAATATTTTCAGACCTCATCGCCACTTCAAGTTTTAATCAGTATCAAACCTTTAACTTAATAAACAGTTGTTAATAAACAGTTGTAGTTAAATAAATGAATGGAGCACAACCATGCAACAGAACTTAGATACGCTCTGAAGAAACAAAGCTCGAAAGAATAAATTACGTGGTCGGTTTTAGCGACAGGTTTTATTTTTAGCGACAGGTTTTATCCACTGTTTTTTTTTTACTTTTTTTTTTGCACAAATTACCATGTTTGTAAACATACAGGATGCGCGCAGCGAGGCTGCAGAAAAAACGAAAGCGCTAGCATTTACAGCGAGGGAATGACATCCGATGCGGTACAGAGTTTGTTGGTGTCTTAGAAATAAGTTATATTGATTAGATATTACATATATTATTCACATAATGCTTTTAGCGTATTATAACAGATAGTCACCTAGTGATTAACACAGTTATAAGGCAAAATAAATGTTAAAGTGAGCGTTTTCGTCTAACAGGTCCATTTGCGATAGCACCCTCCCAATGGATACTGGATAAAATGAAATGACCAAGCATCCAGCCCGAAAAATTCAATCTCATTGAAGCTCCAAGTGCTTTTACAAGAGAAAAGTTAAAGGCCTACAAGTCTTTGGATGCCAACAATTTTGTTCTGTGTGGTCATGTGCAAGAAATAATGTTCCATGATTACCAGATTCAAAACTATGTAGTGCTAAAAACCAGAGGTTCTGCCAAAGACAAGGAAAGAAGAAGAAGCTATACGAGACCTGGGTAATCATCAACAAGCAAAACTGCATTCTGACAGCGAACTACACCTGTACGGCAGGGTATGTGAACTTACATCTTTACATTTCATTCTAAGCATTCAGTGTCTGCACTTTAATTCACCATATTTAACTGTTTTTGCTGAAATCATTGCTGCAATCAAAAACGAGTGATGTGTCTGATTCTGCATAGCGTGAGCTTACCTGATATAAAACGAGAACTACAGAGTGGAGCCATTTTAATTAGGTCCTCACTCCATTCAGCTCCCTTTTAGCCAAAGACGTCTGCAGTTGGAATTAAAAGCAGTGTGGTGTAGGGTAAAAGTTAAGTTTTTTATTTGGCATCCTATCGCACAACGCGACATGTTTGCTATTCCAACTGGGAACCAGTGCGACGTCATGTGTGACGTCATGTGTGACGTATGTTGGTAATTCCTCTACTGGTTCAGACCAAAGCAATCAGTGTGGTGTGAAAAGGACCAAAAAACGGCAGAAAAATTCTACAATGTATGATTTGTTGCCGTTGGTCCAGACCAAATGAACCAAACCACAGATGTGAAAGCTACCTTAATCTAACATACTGATACTAACATCTAAAAAACTTTATTTTTTATTTCAGGGGACCTTTAAAAGCCTTAATTTACTAAATAAAAGGAATTTACAAATTTTTAAGACCAGCAAAAGCCCTGTAGAAATCGTGCACACCGTTTTTAAGACCTATTCATGTTATATCCCATCTTCAGAGTAAACGCTAGAAAAGCAACAAAGTGGGAGTGAGTGATAAGAGTAAACAGCTAAAGTCAAATGAAGAGCTCAGCCTCTGGAAATGTCTATTTTGTGAGATGGGGTCTTGTGATGCAGCTCGCTCAGGGAGCCCACTCTTCAGTGGAGTGCTGATAGAGGCCAGAGACGCAGCTCCACCTGTGAGCTCAGTCTTGATTACAGTGCAGATAGTGAACAGTAGACGCGCTCTTATCTGCACACAGACACAACACCTGCTGCCTGACTGGACTGATTGAGGACAGCAGAGGAGCATTCGTATCTCGCTGCCGCTTCACCTATAATAACAGATCCAAACAGAATCCGAAATAAGATGACAAACCCTAACACGATACAAAAATAGAGTCTTTTTCGAGCCATTGTGGGGTGAATAACAATGCGCACATAGTAATATACATTACGCATAATAATGAAGATTTGTATTATTGCCACACACAGACTAAAAATGGAAAATATGCAAAAAAAAAAAAAAATGGAAATGGAAAATGATGAAAAATTATTATTAAATATGTGAAACTAATTATTGTAAATGACTGTTTTAACCAATATCCTAGAGGTTAGTGCATCGACACAATACTGTTCCTTATCATTGTACATTTTTGGATGTGAAAAATCTTGGAAAATCTTTGTACAAATGCAATAGCAATATGTACATAATATACAAGTCATTTTAGTGTATTTACAAAAAAAAAACATTAACTATATATATATATATATATATATATATATATATATATATATATATATATATATATATATATATATATATATATATATATATATATATATATATATATAATCAAATAAAACTTTTGTCTTCAATATAA
This sequence comes from Danio rerio, assembly GCF_049306965.1. NCBI lineage: Eukaryota > Metazoa > Chordata > Actinopteri > Cypriniformes > Danionidae > Danio > Danio rerio. The sequence continues at coordinate 7,338,143 of NC_133176.1, forward strand.
AGTCACCAAACGTAAAGTTATTATTTTAATTTTAAAACTAAAATAAGTCAAATAAAACAATTTTGTGATAAAATTTAAAATAACAAAAATGACAGCATTATAAAATTGAGAAAAGTAACAAAAAAAATCAAAGATTTATGAAATTTTAGAACAAATTATAAATTGCAAAAAAAATTATAAATATATATATAAATAAATGTATATGTTTTTTTTCCTAAAACTAATTCCAAGCACAGATACAAACAAATGCAAGTTACTTGACAATGTGAAACTAAAAAATAGTAATGATAATTTCATACAGAGAAATTGAAAATATGTGAAACCAATTACTTTCCCAGAGATAGGTTGCAGCTGGAAGGGCATTCGCTGCGTAAAAACACACTGGATAAGTTGGCGGTTCATTCCGCTGTGGCGACCCCAGATTAATAAAGTTGACTAAGCCGACAAGAAAATGAATTAATGAATGAAACCAATTACCATGACTGGCATTTTTTACCAATATTTTTTCCTTAGTATTTTACATTTTTGGTACAAGTATTTTAGATAACCTTAAAGAAATGCAATAGCCATATGAACATAATTTATAAATAAAAATCGTTTTAGTGCATTTTTAAAAAAATAATAACAACTAAAAAAAAATAGAAATCTAATAAAACTTTTGTCGTCACTCTAAAATCACTTAAAAGAAAAACGTTATATTACTTTAGAAAAATACACAGACATCTAAAAAAAACGACTAAAAAGGACAAAATCTTAATCATAAAACAAAACAAAAAAAATCTCAAATAAAAATGAAACTATTGCGAGAAATTTAACAATAAAAATGACGGCATTAAAAATGTAGCAAATTTCACAAAAAGTCTAATAAAATCAAAATAATTAAAAATAATAATAATAAAATTAAAGACAAACTTAAACCTTCAATACAAAAATTCAACAATTACTCAATAATGTGAAACCTAATTTGAATATATGTGAAACCAATAACTGTGACTGGCTTTTTTTATAAATTTTTTTGGATGTCAGATATACTAGATAATCTAATAATAATTACAAATGCAATAAAATAGGAACATATTATATAAATAAAATGATAATTTTAGTGCATTTAAAAAAAAACTTTACTGAAAAAAATATATATAATCAAATAAAACTTTTGTCTTCTCTCTAGTCACTAAAATTAAAATTTAAATCAAAAAACAGAGATGTTCCTTTTGATTGCACTAATCTTTAAACTACAATAACACAAATAAAAATAAACAATATTGAGATCATTTTTAAAATAAAAAAATGACAGCACTCTCACATTTTTAAATGTCAGAAAACAAAATTAAATGTCACAAAAATTCTAGTAAAAACTTTAATTAAAAGTAAATAATAAAAATATAATTAAAAAGTATTATAAAATAAAAACACATATATTATATAATTTAAAACTAATTCAAATCATAAATATAAAAGAAAAATACGCAGCAACTAATCAATGATGTGAAACTAAATGTAGACCTAAATATCCCTGCAGCTAACAATAATAAGTAAATAAGTTGAATTAATGCATTTACTAAAGTTAATTTGGCATAAAACTGAACTCAATTAAAATAAAAGTTAAACGAGATATTAAAAACAAAGGCATAGAACAAAACAACTTAAATCTAAATGTCTAATAAAACAAACATAAAAAGCTGATTTTAAATAAGAATAAAATCTTACATAAATACATAAATAAATGTCACATCATTTATGAAAGCATGACTGTAACACGTTTACTTTTCGAAAGGTTTTTAGTAGTTTAACTGCTTTACTGGAGTAAATCAGAAGTGTGTGTGGTTCTGTGCTAACACACACAGGCTTTAAGTGGCTTTCATTATCGCGGCTCTCAGATGAATGACTAGTTGGATGGTTAGCGCTGACTCTGGCTGCTCTTTACCTTGTTTGCAGCACCGCCGTGGATGATGGACTTGATAAAGATGCCCAGGTCTTCTCCGGTCTCTCGGGACTTATTACCCTTCAGACTGACCCCCAGACCAGCTGAGCCCGAGTCATTCAGAGGAACTTCAAACATCAGCTGCTCTCGGCCGTCTTCAGACACCAGTGGACCTGACACCTCGCCTTTCTGCAAATAACACGCACAGAGACACACATACACACCTACATAAGAATCTGTTGACTTTCAAAAGCATGTGAATTTTGGCATTTCCTCTGCACAGAACTAAAAGGGCATTACTTTGATTATTTAAGGCATTGTTTTAGAAGGAGTCGACTTTAAATTATTTTAAATTAGTCTTTTTTTCTCAATTTATTTCACATTTTTCAAATAAATGTGGCACAAAATTGACTTTATAAGTTTAAGTAGTGGTGGCACGGTCAATCAGTGGTTAGCACTGTCGCCTCACAGCAAGAAGGTCACAGGTTCGAGTCCCAGCTGTGGCAGTTGGCATTTCTGTGTAGAGTTTGCATGCTCTCCCCATGTTGGCATGGGTTTCCTCCGGGTGCTCCGGTTTCCAAACACATGCGCTACATGGGAACTGAATAAACTAAACTGTCCGTAGTGTATGTATGTGAATGTAAGAGTGTTTTGGTGTTTCCCAGTACTAGGTTGCAGCCGGAAGGACATCCGCTGCGGAAAACATATGTTGGAATAGTTGGCGGTTCATTGCGCTGTGGTAACCCCTGAAACTAAGCCGAAGGAAAATGAATGAATGAATGAATGAATGAATATTTCTGTTTTAAAAATGCATGGATCCGCTTCATAAGACATGCATCAACCACCTGACAGAGTATGGGTTAGTTTAACAACAGGTTTATGTGCTTCAAAAAAAAAAAAAAATCACTATCCAACACCATAATATAGAATGAAAGAGAGACTGTCTGACATTAGCCCCTTTCACACAGTGATACCGGTAAATATCTGGAAAATTTCCGGAACTACTTTACCGGTATATTCAAAAAAGCGCTGTTCACACAGGCGAGGACGTTACGGGAATTTTCCGGAAAAGAGCATTCACACATCCATTTCAAAATACCGGTAAATTCTGACATCATTCACCACAAATGAGCTTTAAACGGCTGCGCTTGTATTTGTAAACATTTGACTACATTACAAACTCTGTGGATGATCAGTATTGTGAACAACTTCAATGAAAACATATGCAGGATCACTTTCGCATGTCGAGATGTTCATAATATGTGCGTGTGCAGGCGCTCACAGGCTGTTTCACAGGGACACGCAAAGCTTGAAGGTAAACAAACAACGGCTTATCATAAGCATCTCATCGATGACTATTTACACAGTTGGCGTTAAGAAGAACATATAAACGTGATCTGACTAACTTCTAGCAGCTAAATGTGTCTGGAAAAATATTTAAAGGCTTTTATTCTCACAAACCGCGCGGACGTAAATGCATCTGACTGTTGTGATTGGCTAAAGCAGACGTTTCACGTCAGCAAGTTCTAGACGTGCACACGCTTATTACGTCAATCTTTCTTCTGCATTCACACAGCGCAGCATTCCGACAAATTGCCGGTAATGTTACAACTTCTCTTTCCGGAAAATAGCCAGAACGAATTTACCGTTATTTTCAAAAAGGACCTGTTCACACATACAACCTTTCCGGAAAATTGCCGGCAATTTTCCGGAAAGGTCTGTATGTGTGAAAGGGGCTACTGAAAAGTCATATACACCTTATTTTCATACACTACCTGACAAAAAGTCTTGTTGTCGATCCCAATTGTAAGAGCAACAAATAATAGCTCGACTTCTAGTTGATCATTTTGAAAAGTGGCAGAAGGTAGATGTTTCTGATGAAAACATTCTGATGAATTATTTACACAATGCTTTCAGTGTATTATACCAGCTTGTTTCCCAGTGATAAGCACAGTTATTCTGCAAAATGAACATTAAAGCGAGCGGCGTTCGTCTGACAGGTCCATTTGCAATAGCACCCTCCCAACGGATATTGGATAAGACGAAATGGCCAAGCATCCAGCCCCAAATATACTATTAGTGTTTAATGTATAGTGTTTATGTGAACACGATTATAAATGTATTAATTGTGGTCATCTGTATATGAAATTACAAATGTAGCAGGGCATTAAATTACGGCTTATTTTTTTGCATTTTAACTTTGTAAGCTATAAAATCATGCGTCTCATCACGATTTGTGTCTCATTTTGTGAGCTAACTGACAACAGTTGTTCGCTTCCCTCTTTCTCCCCTGCTCTGCTGGCCACGCCCACTCCTGCCCTTTGCTCGCGGAGCTCCACGCCCATCATGATGTATCTTTTAAAAAAATTGTGAAGAAAACCTGAACCGAAAGTGGCGGGTGTCATGACCCTTTAAAGGCTTACAAATCTTTGGATGCCTACAATTTTGTTCTGTGTGGTCATGTGCAAGAAATAATGTTCCATGATAACCAGATTCAAAACTATGTAAAAGCTAAAAACCAGAGGTTCTGCCAAAGACAAGGAAAAAAGAAGAAGCTGTACGAGACCTGGGTAATCATCAACAAGCAAAACAACTGCATTCTGATAGCGAACTACACCTGTACGGCAGGGTATGTGAACTTACACATAGAGGTAAAGTTGGTTTTATATTCGCACATTCTGACTTTCTCCTTAATAATTTAATTTTATAAAAGTATTATTTACAAACTCTAAATAGCGAAATCATATTAGCAGCCAATGACTATCAAAGCACAACATTGTTCACAGTCAAATAAATGCTAATGTTGTTTTCAAGTCACACTTGCAGGTTACTTCAGAGCGAATAATCAAAGTGCCGTGGTAAACAATATAGGGAGTGTGTCACAAGTTGTCACTGAACGAATGTGTAAATATAAAAGCAACTTTACCTTAATAACTTACACTTTCACTTTTCATTCTTAGCATTCAGTGTCGACAGTTTAATTCACTATATTTCCTGTTTTTGCTGAAATTATTGCTTCAATGAAAAACGAGTGATGTGACCTAATTTTTAATTAGGTCCCTCACTCCATTCAGCTCCCTTTTAGCCAAAAACAACGGAGGTTGGCATTAAACGCAGTGTGGTGTACGGTAAAAGTTCATTCATTCATTTATTTTCTTGTCGGCTTAGTCTCTTTATTAATCCGGGGTCACCACAGCAGAATGAACCGCCAACTTATTCAGCAAGTTTTTACACAGCAGACGCCCTTCTAGCCACAACCCATCTCTGGGAAACATCCACACACATTCACTCATACACTAGGGACAATTTACCCTACCAATTTCACCTGTACCGCATGTCTTTGGACTGTGGGGGAAACCAGAGCACCCGGAGGAAACCCAAGCGAACGCAGGGAGAACATGCAAACTCCACACAGAAAAGCCAACTGAGCCGAGGCTCGAACCAGCAACCCAGCGACCTTCTTGCTGTGAGGCGACAGCACTACCTACTGCGCCACTGCTTCGCCCATGGTAAAAGTAACGTTTTCGAATTTGGTATCCTACCGCACAACACGACATGTTTGCTATTGCAACCGGTCTCCTTTTGCAACCAGGAACCCGTGTGACTAAGGTTGGGAGTTTGTCTATTGCATTAATCATACAAAACAAGAAAACCTTAAGTGAGTGGTGCCCAAACTCGATAATGGAGGGCCAGTGTCCTGCATATTTTAGTTCCAACCCCAGTCAAACACACCCGAACCAGCCAATCAAGCTCTTTCTAGGTATACTAGAAAGCTCCAGGCAGGTGTGGAGCTAAACTATGCAGGACACCGGCCCTCCAGGACTGAGTTTGGACACCCCTGTCGTAAGTAAAACACAATAGCTAAGCGTGACTGACATCCTTCAGGAAACCACATTAAACACCAGTATTAGCCTGTTGCTAAGCTACCGTGAAAATGGGCCAGGGGGGGAAATGAACAAAAAGGACTTTGTAGAAGCTAAAAATTGGGCAAAAAGCATTAAGTAAGAGCTAATGATGAAAAATAAAGAGGAGCGATGGGGCAAAGCTTCAAGTAGTCCTTTTAGCGTGTCCTTTTACTGATGATAATGTGTCGTACATGGCCTGAGGCGGACCACAAATCAGAGTTTTAGCACACAATAAAGGCCTGTTTGTGAGTGAGGTCAAATTTTGGTCCCGGCGAGGATATCAGATTGTCTTGAGATGCCGCTCCGGTGGTCCTATCAACACTTGAGCGCAGACTGCACATGAAGACCTCCTGAGGGCACACTCATATATGCTCTCATACACAGTATGATGGAGTGTTTTAACTAAAACGCACGAGTAACTAGAGTTAAAAGCAAAAAAAAAAAAACGTTTTTGACAATGGACAGACGGATCAGTGTTTGGAGTAAGAGGAATGATGTAAAAACAGCATTGACTCAGCAAAGACACACACACACAATCACAAAACCTTATAAGGTTGATAACGTATTACAGCAACAGAATTAGTTACAAATATATAAACATTAAAATGTTATTATTAGTACTGAGAGTATTGACTTAATGTACTTACATTTTTAAAACTATGTCTAAAATCTATTCAAATTAATAGAAAATGACAATAATAATAATATTTATTATTATTTTTATTATTATTATTGATAATAGTAGTAGTAGTAGTAGTAGTAGTAGTATTAATAAAAATATCATTATAAACATTATTATTATTATTACTATACTAATAATTATTGTTATAACAATAACAACAGCAATAAATAAAAAAAATGTGTGTTATTATTATTAATATAATAATTACTATTATTTTTGTTGTTATTGTTATTATTAATAATAATAATACATGTAGCTAACATTTATGAGAAATTTTAATATGCAGCACATGTTAATATTAATATGCATCATTATTATAATTATAATTATTATCATTATTACAATGTGTTAATAACATCAGAAGTTATAAGGAGTATTAGTAATTAACATTTATAATATGCAATGATACATAATATGAATAATTAATTATAATAATATGTTATCATTACTAACACTAATAACATTTTCTTTAGCAAGATGCATATTAACAAATGTACAATCTAATGAAAACACATTCCTAATATTAACATTAATAATTTAATTTATAAAAGTTTAACATAAAAATTATGTTTCTAATATTATGTAATATGTTCATTATTATTTATTACTACATTAACTGTTGTTGTTCATAATTATAATAATAATAGTAATAATAATAATAATGTTATTATCATCATTATTATTATTATTACTACTACAATGTGTTACTAACATTAACAGTTATAAACAATATTAGTAATATTAACGCTAAAAATATGCATTAATACATGTAAATAATATTAATACTATCAATTTGTCAATTAAATTAATAGGTCATCAGTAGTAAAAAATAATGTAATAAATAGTTTCTGCAACAGATGCATATGAAACGAACATTCCTCATTGTGAACACTAACCATTTAATGCTAATATAATGCTAACTAATTCTAGCATTTAATATTGATTTAATAATAAAATGTTATTAAACTACTTAAGAATTATTATTATTATTATTATTATGATTATTATTACAATATGCTGCGAATATTTATAACATTTATACAATATTAGTATTAATTTGTATCATTAATTATATTAATATTCTATCAATAGCATCAAATAACACAGTAAATAATTCACCAATATTTGCATATTAAAAAAGTTCTAATAAAAACCATTATGAATTAAATGATTTGACAAATCTCCATCATATAATCCCATTTATATTAAAATTTAATATTGAACTTATTAAAACTATGTATGTATTATTATTATTATTATTATTATTATTATTATTATTATTATTATTATTATTATTATTAATATTATTATTGTTATTGTTATTATTATTACAAAGTGTTGCTAAAGTCAACAATTATGAGAAATATTATTAATTAACATTCATAATGTGCATTAATACATGCAATAATATTAAGAAGCACAATTAATTATATTAATTAATCAATTAACTAATTAATATTTCACTTATTGTTCTATCAATAATTATTATTATTATCAACATCATTATCATTATTATTATTATTGTGGCATTATTTATTAATTACTATGCTATTATTTATTAATGTGTTGCTAACATCAACTGTTATAAACAATATTAGTAATATGTATTATTACATGTAAATAATATTTTTTTTTTGTTACGAATTGTATTAATAAGTCATCAATAATAACAAATAAAGCAATAAATAATTAAGCAATAAATGTATATTTAAGAAAAATCCTTATATGAACACTAATGATTTAACGTACCCATATAATGCCAAATAATTCCAGCATTTAATATTGAAACATTATTAAACTAAATTTGTACTACAGAAACTGACTATGAATGCATATTAACATCATCACAAATTGTTCTATTATCAGCTAGCCTTATATTAAACCTTTAATAAGACATATTAAAACAAACATAAGCAAAACATCAAGAAAATATCCAGAGCTAGAAAACTGTCCATATTTGTGCAAAACCCTCAGCTTCACACATCATGTTTGAAAGGAAGTCTTTGTGTCATTTACACAACAATAATCCATGGGAAATGTGTTTTGATGCCCCTGGCTGCAAGTCAATGCACCTTAACCCAGATACTGAACTAAATTAGAATTGATGTCAGGAGGCCATCTGTTATACACGAAAGCATCTACACTTTTCATATTACTCGCAGCATTAAACAACAACTACAAAAAGTATATTGGTTTTGGAAATAAGTGGCCATGACCCACATAACGAAAATAATTAAATAGGTCATGACAAAGCAGAACACACTTCCTGCGTGTGGGAAGAGGAATTATTATTAAGAGCATCTCAAGGACGGGTAAATGCTCCACCAGTCCAGAGCACGACCTCACTTCCTCTGAACACATTCAGTGCAATGTGGCGTCCGACCCCCCATCCTCACTCACAAACCTGTCGGCATCAAACTCTTGACAGCTCAAACACCACTGCACTATAATACGGCTCTAAATCTTTCAATTAGTTTTTATTGCAGAGTTGTTTTAGAAGGTGCTGTAAATTTTAGTTTTAAGCTTGAGTTTAATTAATGGTTGTGTTGGTTTTTATTTTTGTGAACATGCTATTATTTAGCTTTTTTTAATGTATAGATGAAGTCAATATTATTAGAAATTCTCTGGATATATTCAAATCTTTTTTTTAATAATTCCCAAGTGATGATTATTAGAAATGTTTTTTTTTTTTTTTTTTTTTGCATTTTTAAACCTAAAGGTGCAGGAGGTGATTGTCGTCAGAAATTTTTTTGTGTCTTTTTTGGAATGGAAGTCTCTTCCATTCCAATAGTAATTATTAAAGCAAATTATCTAAATGTATTTACAGTTGAAACCAGAAGTTTAATACACTTTAAAAAAGGAACATAACCATTTTTTTGTATGTCTGATGGTAAATCATACTAAACATTTACTATTTTAGGTCTGTTAGGATTACCTAAATTATTTACATTTGCTAAATGCCAGAATAGTGAGATTAATTTTTTTTTTGATTTTTTTTATTAATTTCTAGACAGTCAAATTTTTACACACATTTCCTTGTTGTTGTTTTTTTTTTTTTTTAGCTTTGCTTTAAAACTGTATAACTTTGGTCAAATGTCTTGGGTATCCTTCCACAAGCTACTCACAATAGTCTGAAGGAAATTTGGCCCATTCCTCCTGACAGAATTGGTGTGCCTCATTCAGATTTGTAGGCAGTCTTGCTCGCACAAGCTTTTTCAACTCTGCCCACAAATCTTCTATAAGATTGTGATCAGGGCTTTGTGATGGCCACTCCAAAACATTCACTCTGTTATCCTTAAAGCACATTTGAACTAATTTGACAGTATGCTTAGGGTCATGGTCTGTTTGGAAGACTAATTTGTGGCCAAGTTTTAATTTCCTGCCTGATGTCTTGAGATGTTGCTTTAGTATTTCTACATATTGTTCTTTCTTCTTGATGCCATCTATGCTGTGAAGTGGACCAGTCCCTCCTGCAGCAAAACAGCCCCACAACATGATGCTGCTGCCACACACATACTTCACAGTTGGGATGGTGTTGCTAGGTTTATAAGCTTTTCCCTTTGTCCTCCAAATGTAACACTGGTCATTATGACCTGGTCATTAAGACCACAGGACATGTCTCCAACAATTATTCTTCTCCCAGTGTAATTTAGAAAGTTGTAATCTGGCTGTTTTGTTGATTCTGGTTTGTGGATTTTCCCATGTTGTCACACAAGGAAGCAGTGTGTTTGAGGTTTACTTTAAATACTATTCTACAGTTGTGCCTACAGAATACTCAAATGTTGTCGATTAGCAATCAGAAACTTCCAAAACCTTGACACCATCATCTGAGCTTTTTCAGAGGCAGAATAATCTTATTGTATGTAAACTTGACTTTCAAGAAAACTTATAACAATCTTTTAAAAATATATATATCTCATTATTCTGCTATTAAGCAGAACAGAAACAAATGTAATAATCCTAACTTACCTAAAAGAGAAAAAAAAGTTTAGTCTCATTAACCTCTGACTTTTTTTTTTAAATGGTTATACAGTGTTTGTAAACTTCTGATTTCAACTGTACTCTATTCTGGGTAAAGGCTCGTACACAGCAGGACACACGGGCATTAAGGAATAAGACTAAAAAATGTTCATTCAATTAAAATTTGTCAGGCCGATAATTCTGGTGGGGGGGGGCTGTGTTGGTAGTGCGTGAAACGTGTCTGTAGATGGATCCAGGGTGAGAAGGGTGCACAACTTATTTGAGGACTGGGAGGGAGACGCACGATTTCCGGGAGATTATCACTCATTTGCGGGCATTATATAGACCCGCAAATCAAATGCATAGAGACTCCCGGAACTTCCGGGAGACTTGGGATGTCTGAAATCACGTTTAACAACTATAGTGTTCTGAATAAGTGAGAAAAAACATCCAGCAAAGGTTTAAATCTGAAAGTGCACCTTGTATAAAACTATTGATTCTCAAAAAAAATGAGTAGTCAAGCTTATGAATTGTCTTCAATTTGAATCTTTTGCCTGTTTGCATTGACATCAATACGAAACAAACCAATACATGTGGTGCTGGATCTGGTAAAACGCTAAACCATCCTTCCCTTTAAACACAAGGGGTGAGTATCCATGTCATGCGCATTTAAATAGCACGCTGATAGTAGGTCATCCAGGTACTTTTGTCTATTATTTAATGAGTATTATGAATTCAGACATGCTTGCCTCACATAATGCAGATGCACAGCAGTAGACATATTGAGAGGCATTGGATGAGAGAACTCGATCATGTAAAATACCACAAAAATCACTAGACAGTTATTTTATCATCCTATTAAATGCAGTTTTAGTAGAGCATGCTGGAAAAAATGCCAAAGGATGTCTAGTGGGCATAAAAAAGTAGTACAATTTAATTTGATGTTTGGCTGATTCATTGCTACTGGCTAGCAGGTATAATTAATATGTTGCTGAAGACATTAATTCCACCTACTGCATTCATTTAATCTCACAGTACATGACAAATTGACAGCGGTTTCAGTCGGCTTAGCTTTAATGCAATGGTCATATTTAGACATGTATAGATTGTCAAAGCAAGCTCATTAATATTCATTTGTAAAACAGACTCTTGTGTATGTCTGATAAAGGGAAATTAATTCTGACACAACAATTTGTATGCATTTCAAATGCTTTTAAAATAAATGATATGAAGATATATCGTATATATGAATGTTCTCTGTAAAATAGAATAATACATTTCTGTAACTAAAGATTTTATCTCTAAAATAAAATACAATAAAATTAATTTGTGTACGTAAAACTTTTATCTCTAAGACAAATTAAAAAATGTAACTGATTAAAAAAAATTACAATTTAATAATGTAAGATTTTATTTTTAGGAAATCTTTTGTTTTCCTTTTTGTTATAATTTAATTTTCTCTGTAAAAAAATAATATTGACTATTAATGTAAATAATGATTTTATCTTTAAAATAAAATACAATAAAATTAATTATTTATGTACGGAAAACTTTTATCTCTAAAAACATAATAAAATAAAATAGAATAAAATAATAAAAAATAATACAAAATAATAAATTCTTACAATTCAACAACATGAAATTTTATTTTTAGTAAATCTTTCTTTTTTCCATTTTTTTCCATAACTTAAATTTCTCTGCAAAATAAAATAAAATAAAATAATTTAAAATATTTATAAAAATAAAGATTTTATTTCTAAAAATAGGTATGTGGTTTTAACTATAATAAAAAACAATAAAATACTTAAACAAAATATTTAAATAATTTTTGTACGTAAAACTTTTATCTAAAGAAAAATGTAATTAAATTAAATTCAAAATAAAATTTTATCAAACTAATTCTTACAATTATAGAACATAAAATTTTATTTTTAGGAAATCTTTATTTTTCCTTTTTGTTATAATTTAAATATATGTGTAAAAATAAAATAAAATGAAATAAAATAATATAAAATATGTATGTACCTAAAGATTTTATCTCTACAATAAAATAATTGAGTTTAAATAAAAAAAATAAAACTTCTCTAAAACAAAATCTCTTTCTTTTCTTTTTTGTTACAATTTAAATTTCCCTGTAAAATATATACTATAAATTTAAATAAAATATTTATATGCAAAGTTTTTATCTCTAAAATAAAATAGAATAAAATGTATTATTTTTGTACATAAAACTCCAAAACAAAACAAAAAATAAAAACAAAAACAAAACAATTTAACAGCATAAAATAGTACTTTTAGGGGGACTATGCAGTCTTTATGCAGTCTTTACAGTTTTTATGACTGGCATAAACTGCTACTAAACTTTGATTTAAAATATTTTGATGTATTCATCCAAATGTTGCCACTTTCCATCCACAACCATTTTCATGACTAGATTCTGTGATATACCTTCCCCTCATCTACAAAAAAAAATGTAATTAATTAATCTCTGCTGATTATTATTCAAAATCAAACCAAACTTTTCTTAGTTAACCAGCTTAGCAGCATCTGATCATTTTATTAGGATTTTTCCAGCAGAGCCAGACATTTTGACGACATATGTGATGTGTACATACAGGATATCCAGTCACCAACACATCATCAGCACAGAGACTCAATCCCAATGGACTGGAGTCAGAAAAACAAGGCTTTAACTCTGTCAACAATCTCCAAACACAAGCCACGCCGACTGCTCCATCTCTAAACGGACACCGCTAACCGCCAACAGGATGGACATTTATGGTGTCTGCCATGCTGGAGTCCAGAAGACTGTTATAAAAGATGCTTTATTTTTGCTAATGGCTGATCATTAGCCAAATCTGCCTTTGGGAATTAAGACCGTATATTTCATGTTGACAGTGGGTGGTTAAAGAAACTGATTAATACTGTATGAAGGTGGGTGTTTATGGAGGGTATTTCAGGTTTAGATGCATGCATTTGGAATTAAATAGAAACACACACACACACACGTACATGCGCGCACACACTCATATCCTCTGAAAAGACAGATGGTGAAATCTCCTCAACACTGTCATTATATCTTTTCATACTCTTCCATTTTCTGAAAAGAGAAATATTTCTCCCGAGTGTGTCATTTTTTTTTTCTTTTGCCTGCCGTCGCATTTCTGCCATAATTTACCCTGGCTAAGCAGTGGCACAGCTAACCCACTTTGAATTTGAATAGGGTGGCAAAATGGAGGAGGTTTTTCTCTGAATAGATACTGCAGAGCCGCTCTTTATGATGCTTTTTGTGCCTAACAAGAATTAATGGTCCAATAATAGTCAGAGTCAATGACATACAGCTGCTCTTCTTCAAGACATCTATCTGAGACAGCAAACAATCAACAAAATACTTCATCAATGTTTATATAACAAAAACTCTTCTCTGATTAAAAAAAAAAAATTATTATATATATATATATATATATATATATATATATATATATATATATATATATATATATATATATATATATATATATATATACAGTTGAAGTCAGAATTATTAGCCCCCCTCAATTATTAGCGCCCCTGTTTATTTTTTTCTCGAATTTCTGTTTAATGGAGGAAAGATTGTTTCAGCACATTTCTAAGCATAATAGTTTTAAAAACCTATTTCTAATAACTGATTTATTTTATCTTTGCCATGATGACAGTAAATAATATTTAACTTGATATTTTTCAAGACACTTCTATACTGCTTAAAGTGACATTTAAAGGCTTAACTAGGTTAATAAGGTGAACTAGGCAAGTTAGGGTAATTAGGCAAGTTATTCTATAATGATGGTTTGTTCTGTAGACTATCGAAAAAAAAAATAGCTTAAAGGGGCTAATAATTTTGTCCCAAAAATAGTTTTTAAAAAATTCAAAACTGCTTTTATTCTAGCCGAAATAAAACAAATAAAGCTTTTTCTAGAAGAAAAAATATTATCAGACATACTGTGAAAATTTCCTTGCTCTGTCAAACATCATTTGGGAAATATTTAAAAAAGAAAAAAAAATCAAAAGGGGGCTAATAATTCTGACTTCAACTGTATATTTTCATTCATTCATTCATTCATTCATTTTCTTGTCGGCTTAGTCCCTTTATTAATCTGGGGTTGCCACAGCGGAATGAACCATCAACTTATCCAGCAAGTTTTTACGCAGCAGATGCCCATCCAGCCGCAACCCATCTCTGGGAAACATCCACACACACATTCACACACACTCTCATACACTACGGACAATTTAGCCTACCCAATTAACCTGTACCGCATGTCTTTGGACCTTCTTGCTGTGAGGCGACAGCACTACCTACTGCGCCACTGTCTCGCCATATATATATATATACATAAACATATACATAAACATATACATATATATATATATATATATATATATATATATATATATATATATATATATATATACATATATACATATATATATATATACATATATATATATATATATATATATATATATGTATATATATATATATATATATATATACACATATACATATACAAAACAGATTTAGATAGATAGATAGATAAAACAGATTTAACAGAGCCTTAGAACCGTTCACAAACGACAGAATAATACTTTTTTCTAGTATAAGCACTTGCAACACCTGCTGTATGTATTCTCCGATATGAAAAAACGTAATTGAGGAAGTAATGCATGGAAGAAATGACTGTCACCAAGAGTGATTAAAAAATATTTGGCATCCCATGCATAACAGGCAAATACATTGTAAGTGACCCGTCTAAGCCCAAAGCCTTTGATAGGCAGACACTGCAGTGCAAATGAACTGAAGATAGACAGAGACACAATGAAGGGATGTGCTTCATCTTCCCGTGATGAGTGTTTGGATTTGAACATAGATCTGATGTTTGGAAGACAAACAGAGGTGCTTTGAAGGGGGTCAGTAATAAACACACATACAACATCTGGCAGAGGAGATGGACCAAGACTTCCTGTCAAACTGCTGAGTCGTGTGCACAACTTCCTGTCACAAGCTGATTCAACACATTCAGTGGAAGAGAGGAGAATGATGGGCTTTTATCGATTTGTCTGGATGATTTAGTCGCCGTACATGTGTGTTAGTTTATTTGTTTGCTTGGTTGTTTGAAAGCAAACGTTTCCATTACAGCATTTATTGTTCCTTCTGATCTTTTTAAGGTGTGACTCCCTGGGGGAATTTTCTGCACAGCATCATGGGTAATGTAGTTTTATCCATAAGACATGCGCTATGGGTGAATCGGATGAACTAAATTGGATGTAGTTTCTGATTGTGTGTGTCAATGAGTGCTTATGGGTGTTTCCCAGCACTGGGTTGCGGCTAGAAGGGCATCTGCTGTGTAAAACAAATAGTTGACGATTCATTCCACTGTGACGACCTCTGAAATAGAGACTAAGTCGAAGGAAAATCAGTGTTGGGCAAGCTACTTGAAAAATGTAGTGAGCTAAGCTATTAGCTACTCTATTTAAAATGTAGCTTAACTACTCTGAAAGCTACCCGCTAGGAAATGTAAGCTAAGCTAAAAGCTACAAGGCAAAAGTAGCTTAGCTACATCCAAGCTATTTTTGCAAATTTTATTTTGAAATCAAAGCAACTTAAATCCAAGTCAATCATATCTTAGTGATCAATAAAACTGCCAATGAACCATATGAGGCAGAGTAGTTCAGTTCAGTTATTTACTGTAAATAATAAGCTGTACTAAACAGAAACAAATACTATAGTAAAGGGAATGTTTTGGAATAATATATAAATAAATTATTGCATCTTAACATGTACTTCTCGAGGTATGTTCACAAGGAGTCCTGCTTCAGAAATAACTCCTCTCCCTCAGTCATCTTTCCATCAAGCAAGTTTCGGTTGGCGACATCGCCAACCAGAGGTGGCAGTAACGCACCAAAAAGTTTGTTGTCGAACACCATAAAACAGGAAGAAGAAGAATTCCTAATTTTAGCCATCATATGGATTTACTATCACTGGCTACACACCGGCCTCACATCTCCGTGAATGTCTGTGCCGTCACTTATTGATCCGCGATCTGTAAATGTAGCTTTGTGGACGCTACTGCGCTACTTGACTAATAAAATAGCTTCGCTACTGAAAAGCTTTTTGATATAGAAAGTAGCGACGCTCCAGCCACGCTACTGAGAAATGTAGTTAAGCTAGTAGCGTCACTTCTTGTAGCGACGCTACTGCCCAACACTGAGGAAAATGAATGAATGAACTTTTGAATCGCCCCTCCCCCATCGAATCGTTAGTCTATAGCGATCAATGATTGGCTCCTGGATTAGTAGGCGGGGCTTCATTCGCCATATTGACTGTTACACTTTTCCCTATTCAAAACTACATGAGAGACATGTCTTGTATATTCTATAGTCTTTGCTATAAAAATACCCCTAATTGTTAAACTTTGTTCTTACCAGCTCTCTGGGCAAAAACTCTTCTTGTCTTCCCACTATCAAGGACACGGTCTCTCCTAGTTTGGTGCTCCTCAGCATAGCCACCAGCTCCTCTTGTGTTCGTCCAGTGATGTCCACTCCATTTACCTAGAGTAACAGAAAAAACCCATTCATTTTAACCTTCAAATTAGCAGAACCATATTCCCATTTACACTGTGCCAAGATCCAACACGGGTCATGTTTAATTAATCTCATGGCCAGATACAATGTGACAGACAGTAGGGCTGTGAGATATTGGAAAAATCTAACCTACACTCACCGGCCACTTTATTAGGTACACCTGTCTAACTGCATGTTAACGCAAATTTCTAATCAGCCAATCACATGGCAGCAACTCAATGCATTTAGGCATGTAGACATGGTCAACACGATCTGCTGCAGTTCAAACCGAGCATCAGAATGGGGATGGAAGGTGATTTAAGTGACTTTGATTGTGGCATAGTTGTTGGTGCCAGACGGGCTGGTCTGAGTGTTTCAGAAACTGCTGATCTACTGAGTTTTTCACACCAAACCTGTAGGGTTTACAGAGAATGGCCAGAAAAAGAGAAGATATCCAGTGAGCGGCAGTTTTGTGGAAGCAAATGCCTTATTGATGGCAGAGGCCAGAAGAGAACGGCCGGACTGGTTCCAGCTGATAGAAAGGCAACAGTAACTCAAAGAACCAATGGTTACAACTGAGGTAAAAGAGCATCTCTGAACACACAACACATCCAACCTTGAGGCGGATGGGCTACAGCAGCAGAAGACCACACCGGGTTCCACTCCTTTCAGTTAAGAACAGTAAACTGAGGCTACAATTCTACAATACAAGGAACATGACAATGAGTTCACTATCCGCTTGTTAAGTGTGACGTCACGCGAAGCGGCTTCCTGGTCCAAGCGCTCTATTCAAATGAATGGAGAGACTCATGAAATGGTAATAATAAACATTTACAGAGCGATTTAATACTTTCGAAAATCACGATCGCAATATGTATGTCCATGTCTAATATCCGATGGCCAGACAGTAATTCATTTTTTCTATAAATTGTTAAATTTTTGGTATTTGTTATGCAGCAAGCCCAGAGATTGTTGTGTACACTATGACTTTATATAAAATTAACTTTAATGTGTGATAGAAATAAAACGTGATCATAAACAAATGATTTCTCCACTCAAATGAATGGCGGCTTGGACCCGGAAACAGTATTACATACGTCACCACTTCACAAGCAGATATTCAAATGGCCTCCACGGTCACCAGAGCTTAATCCAATAGAGCACATTCGGGATGTGGTGGAACAGGAGATTCACATCATGGATGTGCAGCCGACAAATCTGCAGCTACTACATGATACGATAACGTCAATATGGACCAAAATCTCTGAGGAATATTTCCAGTACCTTGTTGAATCTTTGCCATGAAGGATTAAGGCAGTTCTGAAGGCAAAAGTGGATTTAACTTGGTACTAGTAAGGTGTACCTAATAAAATGGCCGGTTAGTGTAGTTAAGCCTTTAAATGTCACTTTAAGCTGAATACTAGTATCTTGAAAAACACCTAAATATTATGTACTGTCATCATGGCAAAGATAAATAAATGAGTTATTATAACTGTTATGTTTATAAATGTGTTGAAAAAAATCTTCTCCCCATTAAACAGAAATTGGGGAAAAAATATACAGGGGGGTTAATAATTAAGGAAGGCAAATAATTTCTGACTTCAACTGTATACAATGACCCCTGGCTGTTCTAGTGTTAAAGCAATGCCTTTTTAAATCGCATGACTGGCATAGGAATAGCATCATTTAATGTCTTATAAATAAGCTGCGATTTTGCATTTCTCTGGTGATGGAAGCATGTAATACCTCCAGGATTCGGTCTCCAGACTTGAGCCGGCCATCTTTCACAGCAGCTCCGCGGGGCAGGATGCTCTTGACCATAATGGGTCCTGGACCATGAAGGGACGAGTCTCTGGTTACCACAGTGAAACCGAGGCCCTCCGTACCTGCAGACAGAGGTCAGAAACATTCAACATGCATTTAATGACCCAATGAAGCAGACAAATGGAGTCTTAGGGTTTTACTAGTTTGCTGTATGCTCAAAAGTCAGGAAAACAAAGGCCACACCAATTTTTAAGCAGATTTTATAGTATTGTATGATTTAAAATAAAATTATTCAAAGGTTCCTGTTACAAGAAACAGTGTACGCTTACTGTACGTTCATTGTATTATCAAATAAAAATTAAACCAGTTTTAAAATGTTAAAAATGTACAAATAAAAAAGCTTTTATATCTAGTTTTAAAATGTAAATGATTTAAAATGTTTATGTACATTAAGTTTTTATCTACAAAAGAAAAGAAGTAATACAATCTGTACAAATATATAAGATAATATAACATTTATAAAATATAAAATAAAATATATAAAAATGTAATTAAATTAAATTTAAACATTTATGTACATAAAGTTTATATTTTATAAAAAAAATTTAAAATATATAATATATAATAAGGTTAAAATTCTATGTAAAATACAATAAAATAAGTAATATATAATAAATTCAAATGTAAAATAAAAGTAAATTAAAAAAATTGAGAAACAAGTTTGATTTTTTTCCAGTGCTCTTCAGTTTAAAACCTGTCAAACAAACTGTGAATAAAATTCAGAATGCAAAAAACAAACATTTAAATTAGATTTTTATCTTTAATATTTAAGTTTTGTCAAAAATAATATCAATGAAAGTTCTTTTTACGTAAAAAACAAATATATAAATATTACCATATTTTACTATTCATGTCTTTTAAATAGTAAAATTAAGCATTACAGATGAAATGAGTATCTAATAAATTTTATCTAAACACTTACACAACAAATATGAAAATAATAACATGATATATATATATGATATATATATATATATATATATATATATATATATATATATATATATATATATATATATATATATATATATCATATATAACATAATATAACATATAACTAAATATAACTATATATCCATTGAATATTTTTTAATTGATTTGAATAATATAGTTTTATTATAAAATCTTTTTCCCCCCCAACACATTTCACATATTTATAAACATCAGCATACATATCCATCACCACATAAGTGCAAGAAGGAAGTGTGTTTTGGATATTGGGTATGGTGCCTCAGTTTTTTTACCACAGTGTGAAGATGAAGTTATACTATTCAAATCAATCCAATATTCAATGGATAGATAGTAATATTTTGTTATTCTAAATTATTTACATTATTTAATTTTTTTTAAAATTCCAATTACTGTAATGCATTATTTTACAGCAGAAATAATAAGTATTAAACACGGCACTATTTTTCTCAGAAAACATATTTCTAACTGCGCTGTTGACTTGAAATTTTGCCTGGATGTTGGTAACAACGAAAAAAATCCATATATGCAAAGAAAACTAAACTAATTAATTTACAAATGAAGCTTAATAAAATACATTTAGTGCATAATAAAACGAAATGACGCAGGGAAAAAGTATTGAACATATGAAGAAAGGGAGATGTAGAAAGACAGTGAAAGCCCAGACAGCAGCTGAAATCTCTCTTCAGCAGTTCTTTAGCAACCTTCTGCCCTTCGTTTGTGTAAATGAATATTAGCTGATTCATTCCAACATATACATTAGCAAATGATTAAGATGAAACCAGGGTGGACATTTCATCAAGACAATGATCCGAAACACAGCCAAGGAAACTCTCAAATGCTTTCAGAGAAAGAAAATCAAGCTGTAGAATGGCCCAGCCATTCACCTGATCCAAATCCGACAGAAAATACTAATTTAAGCTCAGATTTGACAGATGAGACCCACAGAATCATCAGGATTTTTACACTCTTTTGAAATCTGTGGAAAAACTCACACCTGAGCAATGTATGTGACTTTATTCTCCATATGAGAGTTGTCTTTAAGCTGCCATTTTATTTAGGGTATTGAATTTATTTCAGTAGTTCTGTACGATCTCCTTGTGCCATTCTATTGTTATTCCACTGAACTCATTTTTCAGATTGTTTTGTTTTTATGTTTGCATTGTTTGGCATTTTAACATAATCTGGTTCAGTTCCAAGTCAACAGCACCTTTATTATTCCCAGGGAAAAAAAACATGACATGTTCAATACTTATCTTCTCCGCTGTATATATAGTCCAATATAATGCAAGCATACAGGGAGCAGCTCTAGCAGACTGTATCAAACTCATCTGATCTGAGCTGAGGTCAAAAGGTCAACAGTGCACTGACGGAGGCTCTGGACTGATAGCCTGTGTTTAAGCTGTGGGTTTCTCGGCAGCGGTTTGAGCACCTCCGGCTCGTCTCCACCCCTGCACGTTGATAAATGTTTCCTTACGGGGATTAGACAGCTCTGCACTTTAATTTCACACGTGAACACATCTACAGCAGAGAGCAGGATACAGGATGAGAAGAGAGGGAGAGAGATGGTGTGAAAGAGGAGAGATGGAAACAATGACAAAAGGTGTGGTCCGAAAAATAAAATGATGAGAGGAAGTGGAAAGCAGTGGAAAAGAGGAAGCTGAAAGAATACGCCTTAAAAAGCATGTCAGGGTCACATTTCTACTAAATATGAAGAGGGGTATATTTATGGAACATGAACTATTTGTTTTAATATTCAAATCATAAAATAAGTATGAATTTGTTATTTTTAAATGCATTTTTATGTATTGCATCAAATTTATTGCATACACAGCATAATGAATTTTATAAATATTTAGATTATCATTACTATAATATTTGTTTTGTCATTTTAAAAAGTTTACTGCAAACACATTTATATTTAATTTAATATTCAAAGCATGAATATTAATATTTTAATATATATTTTATTTCCTGTACAGGAGGAATACTACAATTTTATTTTTTTCATTTGTAAATCATCGCTCCAAAGCATTCAAATAATGTTATTAATTTATATATTTATTTATTAAATACAAATGTGAATTTATTTTAACATTCAATGCATACATTCTAATATTTAGTTACTGTTTAAATATAACAATTCAATTGTTTTAAATTGGAAGTATTTTTATTATTTATTGCTGCAAAATTATTTATTATTAATAAATTTTTTTTATTTGTTTATTATCATTTAATTAAATTTGAGATTTTTAAAAATACCACATTTTGTAAATATAAATAATACAAATAATGTTATTAATTTATATATTTATTGAATACAAATCAAAGCTTATTTTAACATTTAACGCATATATTATCATATTTAGTTACAGTATGAATATAACAATTATAATTATTTTAAATTTGATGTATTTTTATTATTTATTGCTGCGAAATTATTTATTATTTTATTTATTATTATTATTATTATTATTATTATTTAATAAACTTCATATTTGTTTAATATTATTTAAACAAATGTAAACTTATTTTAACATTCAATGCATACATCATAATATTTAGTTACAATATAATTATAAAATTATATTTATTTTAAATTTGATGCATTTTTATTATTTGTATAAACAATACAAATAATGTTATTAATTTACATATTCATTAAATACAAATGTAAATTTATTTTAACATTCAACGCATATATTAAAATACTTATATATAACTATAACTATAACAATTATATATATTTTTTTTTTAATTGGATGTATTTTTATTATGTATTATTGCAAACTTATTACTATTTAAAACATTTTTAGATTTTTATAAATAACACATTTTATAAATAAAAATATTTCGTTTTTTCCAACTATAATATGCTAGTAAAACTGGATTGCTTGATTGTTTGTTGATTTGTTTGCTTGTTCATCCATTTATTTATTTTTTTATTTATTCGTTTATATTATTTATTCATGTTAAATCAGACAAGTAAAATAACAACATACTCACTTCACCTTCACAACAGAGTACTATTATTCCACAATTACGACATTATATTGGCAATGAGACTGATACACTTGTACATTACAGCACTGCAAATTTTAGGAATTGTTTGTACTTTTTATAAAATAACATAAATAAACAGTCATCCAAATTCATTGCCTTTAATTTGGGGGTGAAATGAGACCTGAATATGTTTCATGAGATGCACCCAGAAATGCAATAAAAGAAGAAAGGAGGAAAAAAGGCTTAAAGAATCATGCTAAGATAGCGTTTCCCCTGAGCCTCTCATCTGCAGGGACACGTGTGCTCATTGAAGCTGAGAATTGCTCCCTCTCTCTCCCACACACACTTGAGTGAGAGATGTCATAGAGGATAGCGGACAATCCAGCATACTAAAGATGGCAAATGATGAAATCTCCAGTCCCAGAAGAGCAGCTGACATTAAAGTTTTAAACAATAGCAGCTGTCAATCAGCCGAGGGGAATGATAAAGGCAGAAAGGTGAAAGGGGAAAAGCAGGAGAGAACAAGTACAGACGGTGCTCTGCTGCAGTTCTGACATGGGTTAAATCACACGGCTCGTGGCTCAACCTTATGGTCAACCGGATGGAGATTTCACAATTCAAGCTCAAAATCAACATGAAATTCCACTTAGGAGATGTTCACATATTACGTTTTCATACACTTGAAGTTTGAATAAAATCACAATTTACTCTTCTTAAAGGGTCAGGAAC
Source organism: Danio rerio (assembly GCF_049306965.1). Lineage (NCBI taxonomy): Eukaryota > Metazoa > Chordata > Actinopteri > Cypriniformes > Danionidae > Danio > Danio rerio. The sequence goes on from NC_133176.1 coordinate 7,361,739, forward strand.
ACCAAAGCACATTTTTTGAGATGTTGACAATATATATATATGTGTGCTGGATAGGTTGGCAGTTCATTCCGCTGTGGCGAATTCAGTTTAACAAAGGGACTAAGCCGAAAAGAAAATGAATGAATGAATTAATGAATATGAATAGTGTTTCAGGTAAAACCCTGTTGTAAAATGTTAAATGTAAGTGACTTTAAAGTAAAAAGTTTATCTATTTATTATTTGTTTCATAGTTACAACAAAAATATTTAATATTAAAGTAAATAATATACCCAAACTAAAATCAGTGGTATTAATTTATCAAAAAAAATCTGAACCATCAGTTAACCCTTGTGTTGTCTCAGAATTCTGTGCGCACAGGGCCGGAGCAAGCTGAACTGCCACTCTAGGCAAAGGACGGTCACGCCACCCTCAAGCCTAAAGTGAAAGCGGTGGAAGGGTGGTGGAGGGATTGGGGGAGGGGGGTTGTCGAGGGAACTGTCGCGGACGCCCCATCTCTATTCTGCCACCCCAGACGCGGATATAACTGAGGGCGCGGGTGGTGAGGGTAGTGTCACGGATGCCGCCCTAGACGCGGATATAACTGAGGGTGCGAGAGGTGAGGGTAGTGTCTAGGCTACCCTCTCTATTCTGCCGCCCTAGGTCGCCTCTATGGACGCGCTGCCCCTGTGTGCACAAAAAATATTGAGGAAGAAATTTTTCCATATAAAAATACATCTTTTATGTTTAATTTTATTTGAAATTATATTATAAATTTTATGGGTCGTTTTTGGCCTGCAAGTCAACAGGACGGCCAACAGAAAGCTTTCATATATTTATTTTATAAAGCTTGCATGATTGGCATCAGGATCAACATGATGACAAGAAATTGTTAGTTTTATTGGCCAAAAAAAGCTAAGTATCCCTACACTGTAAAAAAACAAATCCTGGTTGCCTTTTATTTTTAGGCTTAATCAAATCACCCTTGAAAGTCCATTGAACTTGTATTTTGTTAAACTGATTTAAAATAGCTTGCATAACTTATACAAAATAAGTTAAAACATGATTAACTTTAACAAGTTACAATGAACCAAATACATATGTTGTCATAACTAATTGATCATAAAAAAATGACTGTGTTACAGTGTATGAATTCATACAGAAATGCTGTCTGTTAGGGGTGTAACAGTTCACTGAATTCACAGTTCAGTACATACCTCAGTTGTGGGGTCACCGTTTGATACGGGTACAGAAAAGGCGAGCTCTGTGAACTAAGTTGAAATGACAACAGCAATATGTAATGTAATGTGTATTTATATAGTGCATTTATTGTGTATGGCCATACACACAAAGCACTTCACAATCATGAGGGGGGTCTCTCCACACAACCACCAGTGTGTGGCATTCACCTGGATGATGTGATAGCAGCCACAGGACAATGGCACCAGTGCGCTCACCACACACCAGCTATTGGGAGAGTGGAGAGACAGTGATAGAGCCAATTCAGTGAATAGGGATGATTGGGAGGTCATCATGGGCTAGGGCCAATGGAGGGAATTCGACCAGGACACCAGGATTACACCCCTAGAAGCGCCATGGAATTTTTATGACCACAGAGAGTCAAGACCTCGGGTTAACATACGACTGACAGTATAGGATCCCCTTCACTATGCTGGGGCGTTAGAACTCACACGGACTACAGGTTGAGCGCCCTCTGCTGGCCTCACTAACACAACTTCCAACAGCAACCTAGTTTTCTACTGGTCTCCCATTAGGTACTGACCAGGCTCAGCCCTGCTTAGCTTCAGTGAGTAGCCAGTCTTGGGCTGCAGGATGACATGGCAGAACTATTTCGTACTGCCTCACTCCAGTGACTAGACTTTATATGTGGACTGACTGTATTCATTGTTGGAGCGCATAAACCGTGACCATTCAAACACATATACCTATACATTCCTAATGACTTTTCTTGAACTCATCAGAAGTGATTTGCCATCCCTCTTACCTTTCTTCAAATCAATCCTCATTCTCTTCCCAGCCTTTTTGGTCACCATATGAACCACTGAAGCGAGAGCCGGGCTTTCACTGTGATCCCTCAGTGTAGGTGATGTGCTGACGGGAGGAGAAGGTGTGCTGCTCTGATGATTCAACTCAACGGGGGTGTGTCTTGCACGTTGAAGCTCCTCCTCCTTTATGGGTGGGGTTTGTGAGGCAGCAGGCTCAGGCGACGGCGTCGCTGTATTACTTGGAGTAAGTTTACGAACCAAGAAGGGACTCTTGATTTTAGGAACCGCAGGGTTTGTTTCGGTGCTGTTGAAGAGCTGTCCGATGAGGCTCTTTTCGTAGCGTAGCTTGTTTGCAACAGGAAGCACCTCTAAATGTACAGTAGACGTAGAGGAGGAGGACATCGCCTGGCGGAAGACCTCTTGAGACCTGAAATCACAAAAAGAGAAACCTTATGTTACTGTTCTGTAATGCAGGAGACACGATTACAAATGGCAAAATTACAAAGATGTTGAAAGTAGGGCTGCGCAATAAATAATTTGATCATCGATATTCATAATTTTTTTTGACAAGAAATAAATTAATACACTTAATTAGTCAAGGATATACACAATATTTTATTTTGTATTGTTTTTATTGCTTGTTTTTAGTGAATGTCAGCAGCAATATGGCGATGCCCATAACAAATTTCCTGTCAAAGACAATAAAGTTTTACTTCTACTACTAATAATAATAAAGTTTTAAAAACAAAACTTATTTCCATTGTGGTCTTTGATGTGAAGTACAGATTATACTACTCCCGGTAGCACGTATACACTGACAAAGTAAATGTAAATCACAAATAACCATTAAACCATACTTTAAAATTCATCAACATACAATCTGCTTTAATAACTAAAACTAACCACATTTGTAATACTTTTAATATCCACTGGCAGTTTATTCCATAGCATCGCCCCAGAATATTTAAAAGAAAGATGAGCATGAGCAGTGTAAAACGACAATGTGAAATCAATTGTTCAGTTACACTAGCAATACCAAAAAAACTATCTACATGCATCTTAAAATCTTGTCAGGTTTAAATTCTTATATATCAGGTGCACCGATATAGGTTTTTTGAACGATGTCAATATGGACAACTCCTAAGATTTGGAAGCTGATAACCGATATACTATAGCTGATAAATATTAACATTAAAAAATTTAATATTTTTACGAGTGGTGGGTTGTTATCAGCGTTAACCTGCTGCGTTAACGTAACACTTTTTTAGCGCGATAAAAAAAAATAATCGCTGTTAATCTATTCTCAAAGTTGGGTTGGGAGCTGAGTCTATTCTACCCAAGCTATGATGACTTTTACCTTGATATTTTAGCGCAGACGTATACCTGACCAGTGAGCCAAAAAAGTGCCCTTCTGAATTAAATCAGCAGGATGCCTGACTTTAACTGCAGTTCGACAGTTTCACTTTCACTCATGAACATTTCATTTATGCCCCCGTGACAAACTGGGGTATTAGACGCATATAAGGAGTAAGAACTGGTGGTGAGTGTTATGGAAACGCATGCCAAATGGAAAGAAAAAAACTTCCCATTTCGCGATGCGTGTGTGTTTGTGCAGTCCTTTAGTGACAGCTGCGTGTGTGGATCTTGTCAGAAAATATGGCGAAAAGTCTTACATGACGATGTTTACTGATTGCAGTGTTTACTTCAATAATGCCACTAATATCTGCATACTCCACATGTCTTAATTCCATTTCAGTTTAGTTCAGTTATGACTTTAGTCAAAATAAGGTGATAAAAAATAAATAAATAAACAAATAAATAAAAAAATAATAATAATAAATTTAAAAAATAAAATTTAAAAACAATAAATAAATAAATAAATAAATAAATAAATAAATAAAATTAATAAAAAAATAAAAAATAATTAATAAAAAATAAAAATAAATTAATTAAATTAAATAAAAAAAAATAAAATAATAATAATAAAAATAATAATAATAATAAAAAAAATTTAAAAATAATCGGTGTGTGCAGCTTATGTAGGCCTACACTTCAAAATTCACTTTTAACTGAATAAACAGTTAGTAAACACAAGTACATCTTATTGAACATCATTTATTTTCATCACCAATTTTCACAGAAGAACAGTTTCTCAAGCAGTTAGTGATGCATTTTGGAAACAGGAGATGAGCCCCTGGTCTAATGCGCCACCTGGCTTGGAAACCCGCTCTCAAAGACTTATTATTTGGGTAGCAGTGGCACACATATTCTGAATGCCTTCGGCAGAATTCAAATTTACCTATGCCCACCTATAATTTTTACACAGTATACAACTGATTTTAATTTTAAAAAAAAGTTTGACCTGATCTTATGAACTGGATAGCCTGCTCAAAGCAAAAAAGGAGCAATACTTTCAAAATTGCAAGGTGATTATATAGACCTATATTCATGATTTCCCATAAATCAGCATGCTAAAAATAAATTATTTCCTTTTCTTCACATAGCAAATTAACACGCAACCTGACTGTTGCATAAAAATAATAGTTTAATAACATATTTTGATCTTACATAAACCAATGTCTCTGTAACTAACAATTACTGCTTTAAATGTCCTTATTACAAACAGCAACAGCACTAATATGGAACTAAAATGTACTTTAATGAAAATCCTAAATGAAAACAAAGTAATATCAGTTTTTAAATGTGATTGATTATTTAAAAAATCATAAAAAAGTAATGTGTAACAAACAAAAAGTACAAAAAAAAAACACACATAATGGCTAATATCACCTAAAGTGCTGTCAAGAGCACAACGTTCCTTTAAATGTGTTGAGAAAACCAGTCAGAGTTCAGTTCAGGACGCCGTCAGAGGAGAAAAACTGACTGAATTGCAGTCTTTTTTCTTTTCTACTTCAAATCCTTTAACTCTCATAGCCGTTTCAGGAACTCTTCCTCTAATAGTAGCACTTGGTTTAATCTGTCGGCCTTTTTGAAGGCTGTCCGATACTGCTGATGCCACTTAATGGGGCAATTCACACTTGTAGCGACAGAAAAGCATTTCTCTTTTGTTATGTTAAAGTTATAGTTCTGAAACTCTGCGAGGACAGACGGATAGATGGAAAAAACAGGGATGACAAAAAGGTTTGTTCCCGTAGTGTTGGCGGCGTTCAAGTAGGAGCGTATAAAAGTGAAAACAACACAGAAGACGGATAATGAAAGAAGAGAATGGAGAGAAAGAGAGCGGGGGGATGATTAGTAATCCAGTGAAAGCGTGACGGATGAAAGAGTCAGACACTCACTGAGCAAAGGACTTGTCTATTAACTCGGCGTCATTGATCTGCACGATGCACTCGTCCTCTTCAAAGATCTTCTCTCTCTCTGAGCGGCTGTTCTTCTCAATGGCTCGAATGTTCAGACCCAGAGTCCTGATGGTGGACAGATACAGATCAGGTTAAAGATATTAGATGAGCATAAGGGTTGTTGAATGACAGCAAATATTAGATTATATTAGATTTTTGGCAATAAGCTGAAATAAAACAGTAGTATAGTTCAATTTATTTCATTTCGTGTACCGAAAAAATAATTCAGCTTTGATTTTATTGATCAATAATGACCCTGCACAAAGTTAGTCAATAATAAATGCTGTGATAAGAGGGGAAAATAAGCTAAATGCAGAATTTGATTTCCTTCAAGACTTTGGGGTTTCCTGTGAGACCTGCACACCCTAAAACACAGTTCAGCAGGCCAGCCCACAGCTCTGCCCACCAACCGAGAAAGCTTCATTTCCATCCGGACCTCAACAGGGTGCAAAGACCCAACAGCAGGCAGCAGGTCAGAGAGAACTTCCTGTCCTGCAGCACGTGTGTGTGTGTGTCCTTGCCCTGAGCACTTCACTTTTGACCTGTTCATGCCGTCTGAAAGAGCCATTCACCTCACTGCTTCCTGCGTGTGCGTGTGTGTGTTTGTGTGTGACTGTGAGGAACATAAGGATGCTGACTAATAACACTGAAATTAGGAAGGTGAAACTGTTCAACGGCCTAAATAATTTTTATAAATGTGACATAAGTTGATGCTACTGCTTTATAATGTAAAACATAAGCACACTGATTTTATTTACATTTTGTTATATTTTAAATTAACTTAAAGAATCTTACCTTGACCAAAATCTAACAAGACATGCCAAAAACGTATATTATGATTAGAATGAAATAAATTAAAGCGTGAATTACAAAATAATTGTAAAGATATTCAATATAATAAAATAATAATTCAAGTTACAGAAAATAATAATACATTAATTAAAAATAATAAAATAAAATAAAAACATAAATTTGAATGAAAAAATTGCAAATTTAAATTGAATTCAATTATGTTTTGAATTAAAAAAATCATAAAATAAAATCTTAAATTTTATCATAAAAATAATGACATTAATTTTGAATTACATATATAATAAATAAGAAAATAATGAAAAAATAAAAACCTAAATTCTAATAAAAATATTATGAAATTAAATTTAATGTAAATATATATTAAATAAAAAATGTAAAAGTAAAAATACACTTCAATTATAATGAAAAAATTATGAAATTAAATTTAATTAAATTATATATTAAATAAAAAATTATAAAATAAAATAACTTCAATTCTAATGAAAAAAACAATGAAATTAAATTGAATTAAATTACATAATAAATAAAAAATAATAAAATAATAAAAACTTAAATTCTAATTAAAAAATTAAATTGAATTAAACTATATTTTAAATGTAAAAAAAAAAAACTTAAATTCCAATGAAAAAATATTGACATTTAATTTAATTAAATAAAAAAATTTATTAGAAAATAATTAAATAAATTACAAATAAAGGATATTAATAGGAAATAAAAAATAATAATAATAATGAAAAAGAAAAAAATATTTAAATATATATAAAAAAAATTTTAAAAAAGCAAAATTTTTATCAAATGAAAGATTAAATAAAATAAAGGCCAAATACAAGGAAGAAAAAATTCAATATTAAAAGGAAATTAAACAAATAAATAAATAACAATAAAAAGAAAAAACTAAAAAATATTTTCAATCAAATAATACACAACATGAATAGCGTTATGCTGCATGAGTTTCACACAAATCGCTCGAGTTTGAAAGTCTGAACGTCAGCTGACATTCGTACTATGCTAACCAATCAGGAATTTTCTCTTGTAGGGGCGTGATTATGACGTAGCGTCTGTTGTTGGTGTCTCAAGGAGAAATCCTTCTGCCAACACCAGACAACAGTTCATCAAACTAGGCTTAGCTTAGTCGGAAGCAACGGTAAAGCCTTCATCATCCAGGTATGGTTTCTGGAAGAGTTGAAGAACTCACAGAGCTGGGTGCACCTCTGACTCAGACATGGCGCCGAGCAAATATACAGTTTTCAGCTTTCCTAAAGCACATAAAGCACAGCTACTCTCTCATTAAAATTTATGTTAGCCATTTAACAACAAAGCTAGAGTCATCGAGTAGACAGAAGCCCTGCCCATGACGCAAATCCGCGTCTACTGTGAAGTGAATTTGACAGCAAATGAAGTGAGTAAACTCAAAATGTTCACGCGTCTATTTATACATGAATAGCGTGATTTATTCACATAAGCCACGTCTGGTTTGAACACAACATCAAAGGCCAATTGTAAGGAAGAAAATATTGTATTATAATTTAAAAAGAAAAAGAAAAAGAAAAAAACTACACTGAAAAAGAAAAAAATAAATATAATGTTTATAATTATAGTATAAATTATAATGTAAAAATGTTTTTTTAAATTATTAAATAAATGAAAAGAAAAAAAATAGGATAATAATATTAAATTAAATAAAAAAGAAAAATAAATAAAAATAAAAATATATAAAAAACAACATAAACAAATATCAAATATGACATAAAGGGTGTATTAGTGTGTTTGTGTGTGTGTGTGTGTGTGTGTGTGTGTGTGTGTGTGTGTGTTTGTGTGTGTGTGTGTGTGTGTGTGTTTGTGTGTGTGTGTGTGTGTGTGTGTGTGTGTGTGTGTGTGTGTGTGTGTGTGTGTGTGTGTGTGTGTGTGTGTGTGTGTGTGTGTGTGTGTGTGTGTTTTACCTTCCACTTAGTGAAGAGCAGTACGGTATGACTTTGATTCCCAGAGGCCCATGGTCTCCAGAAATCTCCACCGTCCGCGTGAGACTTCTACAAAAAAAAAAGAAAACACAATGGTCACGGTGCTTAGCGAGTATATTTCTCTTAGCAGAAAAAAGGAAAAAGGACTTCAACAAACTGAAAAATATATTTTGGAAGAGGAAAGTTTGAGCGCAATGCAATTACATTAGCAGAACAACAGTCACACGTCAAAATGACAAGCCAAAAGACCATTACGCTAGAACTGTCTTGGATATCAATGGAGTGCTGCTCCTGTCGCCTGCATCATTCCAAGCTCTCCAGGTGTGTGTGTGTGAGGGTAAGCGTGTAATGTTATAGCGTTCAATCACACTACTCTGACCTTGTGCTTCCATTAAAAGGCATAGAATACACCGGGTTGTTTTATTTACTTCAAGTTGAGTGATGTTTGTTCATGCAAATGTGTTTCTGGTAGCCTACTGTATGTGTTAATACTTTGCATACGGTAATTTTTTTTACTAGGATGATTTTTGACTGTTTTTATTACATGCATGTCAAAAAATACACAAGACTTCTTAAACCAAAAAAAGTCAAATAAATAAATTTATTAAAATAAATATATTAAATTAAGTTATAAATTGAAATGCAAAACAATACTAAAAACAGAAAAAAAGCACACAAATGTAAGTGAATTAGAAATAAATGTAAAGCATTCAAATAAAAACAAAACAAAAACTGGTTTATTAGATTAATAATTAAATGTTAGATTAAAAAACAAACTAAAAAGCACAAATTATTGCAATGCAAACAACAACAAACTGAACAAAAACAACATAAAAACTGGATAAAGAAACACTACAAAACTGAAATCAACAAAATAAGACGAACTAAAATGTTCCAAAATTAATTGAAATAAAAAAAATGATTCCAAGGTAAAGCAAACCAAACTAAAACACAAAAGAAAACAAAAGAAAAAAGAGCTTTAAAACAAAAAAGACTAAAACTGAACCGAAAATAAACCAAACATCCAAACAAAATGTTTCAATGTAAAATAGAAACAATATTTGTTTCAGTATTCTGATGAAGAACAATAGATGTTGCAAAGCAAAGCAAAGCAAGACACTAAAATGTTACCATGAAAACAAAAAGCAAATCAGATGAAACAAAACCAAATCAAACCAAAACTAAATACATAATGAACCAAAAAAATTTTTTAAATAAACTAACCTAAACGCACACAACGCTGTTTTATCAGCACAGGTATTCGAATGCAATAATAATAATAGACCAAAACAAATAACCACAAATAAAACAAATTAAACCACAAAATAAAACAAATCAAACTAACTTGAATCAAAACAAAAAAGAAAAACAGATCAATCATTCAAACAAAATGTTTTAATGTAAAATAAAAACTAAATCAGATGCATTAGTCTGATAAAGAAAAAATGTTGCAAAACAAGACAATAAAAATGTTCAAACAAAACTTACAGTTGATGCTTTTTTTATATATATATATTTCCCAAATGATGTTTAACAGAGCAAGGACATTTTCACAGTATATGTCTGATAATATTTTTCTTCTGGAGAAAGTCTTATTTGTTTTATTTTGGCAAAAATAAGAGCAGTTTTAACTTTTTTAAAAACCATTTTAAGGTCAAAATTATTAGCCCCCTTTAAGCTATATTTTTTCTTAATAGTTTACAGAACAAACCATCGTTATACAATAACTTGCCTAACCTGCCTAGTTAGCCTAATTAACCTAGTTAAGCCTTTAAATGTCACTTTAAACTGTATAGAATATATATATACTATATATTGAAAAATATCTAGTCAAATATTATTTGCTGTCATCATGGCGAAGATAAAATAAATCAGTTATTAGAGATGAGTTATTAAAACTATTGTGTTTAGAAATGTGTTGAAAAAATCTGCTCTCCGTTAAACAGAAATTAGGGGAAAAAATAAACAGGACGGCTAATAATTCAGGGGGGCTAATAATTCTGACTTCAGCTGTACATAATAAACTAAAACAAAACTAAAATAAATAATATTAGTTTTTACTATTTCTGATAAAGAAAAATAGACAATACAAAACAAGACAATAAAATGCTACAATGAAAACCAAACAAACCAAATCAAACTAAAAACAAAACAAAACCTAAAAGCAACAATAATAATAAACCAAAACAATTGGTTCCAAAGTAAAGCAAACCAAACTAGATCACAAAATAAAACTAATCAAACCAACTTGAATTAAAAAGAAAACAAAAGACGAAACAAAACCAAATCAAACATTCAAACAAAACGTTTTTATGTAAAAAAGTCTAATAAAGAAAAATAAATGTTGTAAAGCAAGCAATACCATAATATGCCACAACAAAAACCAAACAAACCAAATCCAACTCAAAACAGAACCAAATCTACAGTAAATACATACTGAACCAAACACAAAATTAAAATATATATAATATATATATATATATAATACATGTATTTGAATGCAATAACAATAAACCAAAACAAATGGTTCCAAGCTACAAAGCAAAGCAAACTAAATCACAAAATAAAACGAATCAAAAGACAAAACAAAAACTGACTCAAAAGCAAAACCAAACATTCAAACAAAATGTTTCAACGTAAAATAAAAAACAATATTAGCTTGATTAGTCTGATAAAGAAAAATAAATGTTTTAAAGCAAACACATACAAACCAAACAATTAAAATCCACACAATACATACATAATAAACCAAACATTAAAATAAACAAACCTATAGACAAAAAAAAAAAAAGGTATTGGTTAAAAGGCAAGGGTTTTTGAAAGCAACTTTTACAGAAGTGAGTTTGCTATTGCTAAAGCAACCTAACGATGCACACTCCGCATGTGTAATGCACATTTTCAATCCACTGGACCGGAATCCACATACCTCTGTGTTTTGTACTAGAGTTTGTTTCTGGCCTACAGCAGCCAGTGCATTTTAAACACACACCCACAGACACACACACACACACACACTAAAAAGTACAAGTATTCACCAGCTACTTTGTACTCTTGTCAACACACGCTGCAAATCCATTTGCTGTTTGTGTCCTGCGGGACGACATTAATGACCAAACAAATGAGCCGAAAGCGATCGGAGTTACTGCCATTCAGTGTGTCTGAGACCAGAGCCCAAGGCAAAGGTGCCTACCTGCATCTTTCACACTATACACACACACAAACACGCCAGAGAACTGGAGAAAGAGGGATAAAATATACAACCAAAAATAAGAAAAAGTTGGACAGAATGGAAAACAAAGATTTAAAAAAAAAGTAGCAATTCTTACATTTACAATCAGTGCCTTTTCAGCGAATAAAGGACAAGGTCGCAAGCCTAATCTGAACAACCATGTTCCCTCAGGCAGCACTGCCTCTAATCCTTCAGGCGGCACTGCATCAAGAATCCTCATTCATCTACAAGCAATATCACCACATGGGCTCTAGACTACTTTAGCAAACCTTTGTCATGTACTGAGTTACGTACATCCACAAATGCCAGTTAAAACCGTACAGTGCCAAAAAGAAGCCCTATGTTAACAGTGTCCAGAAGTGCCGTCACACAGTAGAAACCTGAACTGTGGTCAGATGAATCAGTATCTCAAGGAATTTTTGACGCTGTGTTTTATCTGCTCAGCTTCATTTAATTTGTAAATATACATCCTTTCCTGTCATTCAAACCTGCAACAAATTCCAAAAAAGTCGGGACAGGAGCAGTTTAAGTCTACTAATCAGGTAAATAGCTTAAATGATGTTATTTGAAACAGGTCTTGCAAACAAGTGATTGATTTGGTACAAAAGCAGCATCCAAGAACGGTCTATCCTAAGCTGAACAACCATGATCTCCGATCCCTCTGGTAGCACAACATCATGAATCCTCATTCATCTATAAGCAACATCACCACATGGGCTCTAGACTACTTTGGCACACTTTTATCAAGTACCACAATACATAGCTACATCCACAAATGCCAGTTAAAACTGTACTGTGCCAAAAGGAAGCCCTATGTTAACAGTGTCCAGAGGCACCATCACACAGTAGAAACCTGTACTGAGGTCAGATGAATCAGTATCTCAAGGAATTTTTGACGCTGTGTTTTATCTGCTTAGCTTTATTTAATTTGTAAATATACATCCTTTCCTGTCTTTCAGGCCTGCATCACATTACAAAAAAAGTCGGGACAGGAGCAGTTTAAGCAAGGTGATCATGTAAACCGCCTAAATAATGGTATGATTTAAAACAGGTGATGTCAACAGATGATTGTAATTGTGATTTGGTACAAAAGCAACATACAAGAAAGGTCTATTCCTAAACTGAACAACGATAATCTCTAATCCTTCAGGCGGCACTGCATCAAGAATCCTCATTCATCTAGAAGCAATATCACCACATGGGCTCAGGACTACTTTGGCAAACATTTGTCGATTACCACAATACATAGCTACATCCACAAATGCCAGTTAAAACTGTACTGTGCCAAAAGGAAGCCCTATGTTAACAGTGTCCAGAGGCACCATCACACAGTAGAAACCTGTACTGTGGTCAGATGAATCAGTATCTCAAGGAATTTTTGACGCTGTTTTATCTGCTCAGCTTTATTTAATTTGTAAATATACATCCTTTCCTGTCATTCAAACCTGCAACAAATTCCAAAAAAGTCGGGACAGGAGCAGTTTAAGTCTACTAATTAGGTAAATAGCTTAAATGATGTTATTTGAAACAGGTCATGCAAACAAGTGATTGATTTGGTACAAAAGCAGCATCCAAGAACGGTCTATCCTAAACTGAACAACCGTGATCTCCGATCCCTCTGGTAGCACAACATTAAGAATCTTCATTCATCTATAAGCAATATCACCACATGGGCTCTAGACTACTTTGGCACACTTTTATCAAGTACCACAATACATAGCTACATCTACAAATGCCAGTTAAAACTGTACTGTGCCAAAACGAAGCCCTATGTTAACAGTGTCCCGAGGCGCCATCACACAGTAGAAACCTGTACTGTGGTCAGATGAATCAGTACCTCAAGGAATTTTTGACGCTGTGTTTTATCTGCTCAGCTTTTTTTAATTGGTAAATATACATCCTTTCCTGTCATTCAGACCTGCAACACATTACAAAAAAAGTTGGGACAGGAGCAGTTTAAGCAAGGTGATCATGTAAACTGCTTAAATAATGGTATGATTTAAAACAGGTGATGTCAACAGATGATTGTAATTATGATTTGGTACAAAAGCAACATACAAGAAAGGTCTATTCCTAAACTGAACAACGGTAATCTCTAATCCTTCAGGCGGCACTGCATCAAGAATCCTCATTCATCTAGAAGCGATATCACCACATGGGCTCAGGACTACTTTGGCAAACATTTGTCGATTACCACAATACATAGCTACATCCACAAATGCCAGTTAAAACTGTACTGTGCCAAAAGGAAACCCTATGTTAACAGTGTCCAGAGGCACCATCACACAGTAGAAACCTGTACTGTGGTCAGATGAATCAGTATTTCAGGCATTTTTTTGACGCTGTGTTTTGTCTGGTCAACTTAATTTCATTTGTAAATATACATCCTTTCCTGTCATTACAGGAAACCTGTAATGTGGTCAGATCAATCAGTATTTCAGGGTTATTTCAGCGTTTTTTGGCACTGTGTGACCAAAGAAGAAAAGGATGAAGACTAAAATTCCTTCAAGTGTTGAATGAAGGTTGAAGAAGGGTTGTCAATGCCAGTCAGACAGGTAATTCCTCTATTAATGGTCTTCATATTAAACAAGCATGTGACTTTCTAGTAAGGATACAAGCAATCTCTCTACAGTAAAGCAGTCTGCAGCAACTACTAACGCACACACAGACAAACACAACCAACTAGTGAGATTCAGGCAACATTTTTTGTTTTCCACACGACTTGATCCACAGAGTGCATCACCACAAAAATAAACCCTCCTCTTCTGCATTTGCATTCCTCCCGAAATAAACCCCCCCTTTGCCAATTTGCATGTGCCCAGTGTGGCGCGGAGCATCCATGAATTTACATGAATAAAAAACGGAGACTGGCAGCAGCTCATCAAACAGATACAGAGTTTATTACTGCTCACACACCACAACAGAGCGTGTTTGTTTGAAAGTGTCAAAGAGGGAGAAACGCTGTCTATTTCTGTGATCAGTTTCAGAATAAAAGAGGAAATTACATCAGGAAATACTTCCTAGTCTCATAGCACAATTTTTATGAACTATCGGTAAACAAAATGAAAGTACAATTTGTGTAAAATAAAATAAAGTAAACAAAATAAAAAAAAAATGTCCAAAGAACGAGAAACTGTCTATTCCTGTTATCATTTTTAGAATGAAATTATTTCTAGCTTCATACCACAATTGCATAAATTATCAGAAAAAGAAATGAAAGTATAACTTCAAAACCAATATATAACGCTAAACAAAAATTAAATAAAACCAAAAAAAAATCTAAAATGAAACCAAAATGAAAAAAATAAATAAAATAAAATAAAAATGACCAAAATAAAAAAATAAAATAAAACGTAAAAAATAAATAAGTAAATAAAACAAAACTAAAATAAAAAATTTAACTAAAATAAAACCAAAACAACAATAAAAAAAAACCAAAATTAAAAAATAAATAAAAATAAAACCAAAATAAAAAATAAAACCAAATAAACCAAAAAATAAATAAAACCAAAAGAAAATAAATAAACAAAATATAAATAAAATAACACCAAAAGTAAAAAAAAAAAGTAATAAAACCAAAATAAAAAAAATAAAACCAAAATAAAATATACAATTAAACAAAACCAAAATAAAACCAAAATAAAATCTTTATAGAATAAACTTTCCTGTTATTTTAGTACAACCATGGTTAAATCACATTAAAACTATTATTTGTTTTATTTTTTTTTTAAATATTTAAAGAATATTTAAAGAATATTCAAAGCCAAAATGTTCTAAACTTTCATATTGTTCCAAAACAAATGCATATTACTTCATTAAATCTTAAAATAACCATCCTACAAAGATGAGAAAACGAACTTGCTTTCCACTTGCAAATGAGGGCAAATTCTATTTTAGCCCATAAGGCAATTGAGTTCAGCATGATGTTGATGTGGGTTAAACAGCACTTTATCCAAGTTTAACCAGAGCACCTAAATCAACATGTAAACCTATCGCAGACAGCTAATGTCCATGTTCAGCTGAAAAACAGATTACAATTATATAAAGACTAGACATGTTTAATAAGAGCTATAAAATGCAGAAGGAAGAGGAAGCGATTGTATCTCACAGAATAGAAAGAAGCTAAATAAGCTCTCTTATTAAAACCTGATTGAATCCCAGACCCAGACAGAGCTGAGGTGATGCTGCACTGTAAACCACTTCAATGTTTAATGAGCTGTTAAAGTGTGTGTGTGTGCATGTGTGTGTGTGTGTGTGTGTGTGTGTGTGTATGTGTGTGTGTGTGTGTGTAATGCTGATTGACAGAGGCGGTGAAGAGAGGCGAGAGATAAACTTCATCCCTCTCTCAGGGAGAAGAGATGAGGTCACATGACCCATGATAAGAGGCAAGACAGGAGAGAAAAAAAAACATGACGTATGAACATCTCTCTGACTATAGCTACAGGTTTATATGTTAAGATTAGGAGTTTGGGCTGCACGGTATTGGGAAAATATGGAATTTAGGGTTTTTTGCGATGTAAACTCAATGGCCACTTTATTAGGTACACCTTACTAGTCCGGGGTTGGACCCCCTTTTCCCTTCAGAACTGCCATAATCCTACATGGATTGTGAGCTTCTGTTTTTGTAGCCCATCCGCCCCAAGGTTGGACGTGTTGGGCATTCAGAGATGCTCTTCTGCAGAGGTTATTTGTGTTACTGTTGCCTTTCTATCAGCTCGTCTGGCCATTGTCCTCTGACCTCCAGCATCAACAAGGTATTTGCGCCCACAGAACTGCCTCTCACTGGATATTTTCTCTTTTTCAGACCATTCTCTGTAAACCCTAGAGATCGTTGTGCGTGAAAATCCCAGTAGATCAGCAGTTTCTGAAACACTCAGACCAGCCCGTCTAGCACCAACAATCATGCCACGTTCAAAGTCACTTAAATCGCCTTTCTTCCCCATTCTGATGCTCGGTTTGAACTGCAGCAGATCGTCTTGACCATGTCTACATGCCTAAATGCATTGAGTTGCTGCCATGTGATTGGCTGATTAGAAATTTGCATTAAGAAGCTGTTGGACAGGTGTACCTAATAAAGTGGCCAGTGAGTGTATAATGACATATGAATTGAGATTTATATTTTTTTTCCTCAAAGAGAGAGAAACTGTGATCAATTTTAGAATAAACGAGAAAAATAACTTCAGGAAATACTTTCTATTCTCATACCGAAATGCCATAAATTATAAGAAAAAGACACGAGTAAAATTTACTTAAAATAAAATAAAACACAAAACAAAATAAAACACAAAATAACACAAAAAATATAATAAAAATTAAAACTAAATAAAATAAAACAATAAAATAAAATAACACAAAACAAAAACACAAAAAAATAAAATAAAAACAAATAATAATAATGATAATATTATTAAAATAAACCTATATAGATTAAAAATTCTTGTGTGTGTGTGTGTGTGTGTGTGTGTGTGTGTGTGTGTGTGTGTGTGTGTGTGTAGATGAAGAGTTCAGATGCAAAACCCTCTAAATCCAGCAGACCTCTTTTCTTGTAAATGAGCATTTTCTATCAGGCTCCTCTGATAAGGTTTAGAAGTTTCATCTTATATGTAATGATAAGGTTACTAGCTAGTAAATAAAATACCTTTTTTCAAAAATGTCACTTAAGACAATTCTTAAAGGTAAACTTTCTTTGGCGTCAAAACCAGCTAAATCCACTTGTGTTTTTTTTTTAAACCCTCTAAATCCACCTATTGGGACAAGACAATTGTATTTAGTTGAAAAATCAATAAAGATGCAATTAGAAATCATTTTGCCAAACATAACACATACACAAACCACCTGAAGTTAAAAACACATAAATCTGTCAAGTAAGTGGTGGTTCATTACGCTGTGATAAACCAGGGAAAAAGCAGAAGAAAGATGAATGAATAAAATCTGTCAAGTGCATTAATCAATAACATTAAAACTGAAATTAATTAAATCTTAATTATCTGTTGTCATTTCTGATATTTGGGATTTAGATTTAATGAAAGTAGAGCAATGTAAACGTTGTAAACATTGTAAACTAAGCTTGGTAGATCCAAGTAATGTAGTGTAAAACATTCCTAAAAACCAGAGCAGCAATCTTAGACCAAAAAACATTCTCTTAATTAAACAAACAATATTGTTTAATGCTCTAGAAAATGCTTTTTAAGAACAACAAACAAGACAAAACTCAAAACAAGAAAAGCTCCTGGTGAACTATAATTCAGACTTTACATTGCAAAACCTGAATATCAGTGCTGAAGCTATGTATTGTTATCGATATATACTGGGACTGATGATAAACACACACATGTTGTTCAAATCTGAAATACTGAGACCTGTAGAATGTATTAATGTATTGAAGGAAGAGTCAACCTGTTATTGCAGTTTTAGTTCTGATAAGAGTTTCTGTAAGAAAAGCTGATTGTAGATCTGCATGATAAAGGCTATGCAGCACAGAATAAGCACATGACTTTTAAACATGAAAAACCTGCTATAGATATTACAGCTCACTGCTTGTAAAAGTGCTGAGTGAGGCTGAAAATATAAAAAAAAAAACATTACTTTTCTTGAAGATAGACTCATTTTACAGCTTAACAGTTCAGTTTTAGCATTTTTGAATCCATTTAGCTAATATTTAGGTCTGGTGGGAGCACTTTTAGCTTAGCTTAGCATAAATTATTGAACCGGATTAGTAACTGTTACCTAGTTACTTAACTGGGGAGTATTTTCAGGCGTAATATTATTGTGCCTGCTTCAACTATGGTATAGCAAAGTTACTTAATTATTACGCCATTATGTGAGTGTAGTTTCTAGACATATCAACCCAGGCCCGGATTGGCCAATCGGGAGAGTTCCCGGTGGGCCGGTCCGTTTTTTGGCCGCGAGGGCCGGTGTTTCTAGCTGCTTGCTCTCTCATCAGTCGCACTTTTTTTTATTAATTTATTTATTTTACCATAGCCTCAGTCTTTTTATTCATTATTTTGCCATAGCTCCGCTCTTCTTATTTATTGTCTCGCAGCCTCATGAGCAAAATGCAGCCTGCTGGGTAATGATGGTTTAACTATCATTCCGGCCACGCAAGTGTAACAGCGCCATTGTGGTCCAGTGGTCAGCACGTTGCGTTACAACGTCGTCGGTCCATGTTCGATCCTCATCTGAGTAATTCTTTTTATTTTATTTTTTTCATTTTTGTTGTTAAGACATATAAAACTGTAAGGTTGTTAAACATTTGAAGTTTTAAAGCAGCTGTTTTCTTGAAAAAGATGTAATAGTGTAATTAGAAACTGAATTGGAAATGACCTTATTTTAATATATTCAGTCGTGAACTGAGGTGGGCCGGTCTAATGCTTGAAACTCCAGGGCTGAAAAGGAGTCCCACTCCGGCACTGTATCAACCTAAAAAATAACAACTGTCATTTACTTTTGCTCTTAATACACGATGTAAATACAGAAGAGTCAAGCTTTAAATAGGAAAATGAATGAAACTCTTTTTTTGAGCAAGATGCTAATGGTCTAATCCAATTTAATGATTTATGCTAAGCTAAGCTAAAAGTGATCCC
Organism: Danio rerio; assembly: GCF_049306965.1. Taxonomy (NCBI): domain Eukaryota; kingdom Metazoa; phylum Chordata; class Actinopteri; order Cypriniformes; family Danionidae; genus Danio; species Danio rerio. The sequence goes on from NC_133176.1 coordinate 7,380,663, forward strand.
GCCAGACCCGGAGATTGGCTGAATCATGGGATCAAAATTGGGTAAACTCAACTTTTTCTTTAACAATAAAAACAAAAATTCCAAGGGTACACAAAGTTCTTTAAATATTACGCCAGAATGTGAATATAGTCTTTGACATATCGACCTAGGCAAATAGCAACTTTCTGTCGGTCATAGGATATGATATAACTACAGAAGAGTCCAGCTTTAAATAGGTAAATGATCAAAACTCTTTTTGGAGTGAGATGCTAATGGTCTAATCCAATTCAATGATTTATGCTAAGCTAAGTTAAAAGTGATCCCGCCAGATCCCATCATGGATTCAAAATTGGTAAAACTCAACTGTTTCTTTAACAATAAAAACAAAAATTCCAAGGGTACACAAAGTTTTTTAAATATTACACCAGAATGTGAATATAGTCTTTGACATATCGACCTAGGCAAATAGCAACTTTCTGTCGGTCATAGGATATGATATAACTACAGAAGAGTCCAGCTTTAAATAGGTAAATGATCAAAACTCTTTTTGGAGTGAGATGCTAATGGTCTAATCCAATTCAATGATTTATGCTAAGATTAGCTAAAAGTGCTCCAGCAAGACCCAGAGATCAGTCGAATGGATTCAAAAATAGTAAGACTTAATTGTTCCTTTAACAATAAAAACAAAATCACAATAGTACAGCAAAGTTCCCTAATTATTACGCCACAGCAGTCCTAGACATATCGACCTAGGAAAATAGCAACTTTTCCTTTCCTGTTGCTCTTAGTATATGATGGAAATACAGGAGAGTCAAGCTTAAAATAGGAAAATGAATCCAAGTCACTGATTTATGCTAAGCTAAGCTAAAAGTCCTCCCGCCAGACCTGGGGATCGCTGAATGGATTCAAAAACAGTGAAACTCAATTGCTCCTTTAACAATAAAAACAAAATTACAAGGGTACGGCAAAGTTCCTTGATTATTACGCCAGTGAGTATAGTTCCTGTACATATTGATCTATGAAATAGCAACTTTTTTTATTGGTCATATAATATGATATAACTACAGAAGAGTCCAGCTTTAAACAGGAAAATGATCAAAACTCTTTTTGGAGCGAGGTGCTAATAATCTAACCCAATTCAATGATTTTTGCTAAGCCAAGCTAAAAGTGCTCCTGCATGCACATACAGATAAAACATCTGCTGATCACAGTATTCACATCTGTCAATGGAAAAATACACTGTACAAGTTGATTATTATTACATTTATACTGCAAAATAAAGCTTAAATATCATAATTATTGTTATTACACTCTGAGAAAAAAAAACATACGAGCTGTCACTGAGTTGGAATCGTTCAAAAATGACACAATTTGTTACCTCAGAGGTCCCTCTAAAGTTTACAAATTAATACTTAAGTCATTTTAAAAGGTGCTGCCCAGGTGACAGCTCTCATACCTTTTTCCTAAGAGTTTAAGTGATACTAAATATTTTTGAAAATAGGCTCAGTTCACAACTCATCTTGAGCATTTTTAATCAATTTAGCTGATAGACATGGCTTAGTGCAAGATGTAACTACATGTGTCAACTTTACAGGAAAATTATTAAAACTCATATTCTTTTTTTTAAGAGGAGATGCTAATGGTCTAATTTAGTTCAATGATTTATGCTAAGCTAATCAAAAAGTGCTCCAAGCAGACCCAGAGATCAGTCGAGTGGCTTACAAAATGGTAATACTCAACTATTCATCATCGGTTAAGTTATACAAATTCTAAATTAAACATTTAATTGATGCAAGTTGAAATAACGGATATATTTAATGTAATTCAACTCAATTATTTAAAGCAGCAACAAATCTTTTACAGTGTGGATACTGGTAATTTGGAAATATGCATTAGTACCTAAAGTGCACAAATTATAAACGTTTTAAAAAAAGTTACCCCCAGTGACAGCACCATTTTTTTATGTCTGAATAAAAATATACAAAATAAAAACAAAATAAAACTACTTATGCATTTAAATACATTTATAGATAAATAAAAATAAAAGCATAAAGTGTAATTATATTTAAGCACATTAAAAAAGCATCCATGTAAATATTTAATGCATTTATGTAAATATTCGTCATTTTTTAATTAAATAAAATGAATTAGTTATATTATTGGCAACAGTGCAAAAAGACCAAGTCAACAAAACACTGAGCCACAAACACACTCACTCAGAAAAAACCTTAATCTGGCAACAAAGAAAAGAAGATCCAAATGATCTATAATCTGATGGTAGATTACTGCTTGCAATGATTACTAAATGAATATATATGATATTCCCCCCAAATTCTGAACTTACATGCACAGTCATTCACTCCAGACGAGCACATAAATCCCCTCACCTTAATGTGTCTTGTCCATTCCTGGAGATCAGGTTGTCTACCTTAAGTTTATCCATGGCTCCGCCCTTCACAGTCACTGGTGGAGCAACTCCCTGTCAACACAAAACACACACTCACAGTCATTTCAGACTCTCTAGATGACACAAAACAACCACACAGCAGCTTTCGAAATTCACCAGTGAGCGATAACTAAACTGGTTCAACAGGAATACTCTATCTGCATCCTTGTTGTCTCTCTCTGTCAAACATTCGCCCATGCTTCTCACTTCTTTTCAAAGGATTAATAAAGCCTTTAGAGTCGCCAATCAAAACAAATTCAAAATGCAATGCAAATAATTAGAAAATAAACACAAATAAGAAGAAAAACATAATGATGCACCATGAAAGAGAAAGTGCGCTTTCCTCAGCGCGGAGCCGAAGCTTCTGGTGGTCCTGAAAACACCATGTACTCCACCCAACACACACACGCATAAACACATGGGACCCCCTCCTCCTCATGGGACGCAGCAAACACACAAAAAGTGACCTAGATTGTGGAGGTAAAGAGCGATTATCCCCCCGCTAGGCCACATGCTCCTGAGGGCCACAGAACCGGTGGAGCTTTTGTTAATGTGCATCTCCATCTTTACTGAGTGCACTGTTCACATGAGGACAACAGAGACTGACAGAGAGAGTTTAATGGAGAGATGACTGTATGACATAACATTTTTGAAAGGTGAAGGCAGAAACAGACATTTATATACAGTATATACGTGTGTGTGTGTGTGTGTGTGTGTGTGTGTGTGTGTGTGTGTGTGTGTGTGTGTGTGTGTGTGTATAAAATGATTTCAGGTTTTCAACATAAATGATTAATGTTGCCATCATGTGACACTAAAGAACACAATAATGACTAGTGAATATTCAGCTTTTCCATCACAGAAGTAAAATTACAACAAACACAAATGAGTTTAGAATACATCCAAAACATTTACAATATTATTATATAGCAAGTATTTTGCACTTGTTTGTTTAATGTAGTTTTACTTTAATTTTACTTAATATTTATTTATTTATTTAAGTATATTATTTTTATTTAGTATATTTATTTATTTATTTATATATTTTTATTATTTAATATATTTTTTATTATTTAATATATTTATATATTTATTTATATATTTTATTTATTTATTTTTATAATTAATACAAGTGGCAGCATGTTTCTGTTTAGGGCTTTACAGTTTGGGGAACATTTTATATTGTGATTATTGAGATAAAACATGGTATTATGAATCTGAATCCACTCACTTGTCAATAAAAGAAATATATATTAAAATAATATACTTTTCCTGTCATATAATTTCACTGGCTGACATTGAAATTTTGATATGATTTATCTTGACCCATTATTTCTGATGACTAATGGTTTACAATACAGAAAAGAAAAAAAAACTACATTTTGGTGCCGATAGCCTTGTGGTTCGAGCCCTGATCCCTCTTTCAATCTCCAACTTCACTTCCTGTAAATATCAATATATACCCTCATATCATAGTAAAGGCAAAATGGCAACAATGAATCCTAAAATTTATATATCTAATATTAAGATTTATTTTTTGTATGTATTTGTGACATACACACTGTATATACATACACTCAACGGCCACTTTATTAGGTACACCTTACTAGTACTGGGTTCGACCCCCCTTTTTCCATCAGAAGTGCATTAATCCTTGGTGGCATTGATTCAAAAAGGTACTGGAAATATTCCTCAGAGATTTTGATCCATATTGACATAATAACATAACACAGTTTCTGCAGATTTGTCGGCTACACATCCATGATGTGAATCTCCCGTTCCACCACATCCCAAAATTGATCTATTGGATTGAGAGCTAGTGACTGTGGAGGCCATTTGAGTACAGTGAACTCATTGTCATGTTCAAGTAACCAGTCTGAGGTGATTCACCCTTTATGACAAGGCATGTTATCCTGCTGGACGTAGCCATCAGAAAATGGTTACACGGGTTTCAAAGGGATGGACATGGTCAGCAACAATACTCAGGTAGACTGTGGCGTTGACACAATGCTCAATTGTTGGTAATGGGACCAAAGTGTGCCAAGAGAATATCCCCCACACCATTACATCAACACCAGCCTAAACCGTTAATACAAGGCAGGATGGATCCATGCTTTCATGTTGTTGATGCCAAACTCTGACCCGACCATCCAAATGTCGCAGCAGAAATGGAGACTCATTAGACTTGCTTTTTAATCTTCTATTGTCCAAGTTTGGTGAGCCTGTGCCAATTTTAGCCTCAGTTTCCTGTTCTTAGCTGACAGGAGTGGCACCCGGTGTGGCCTTCTGCTGCTGCTGTAGCCCATCTGCCTCAAGGTTTGATGTGTTGTGTGTTCAGAGATGCTCTTCTGCAGACCTTGGTTGTAACGAGTGGCTATTTGTGTTACTCCTCCCTTTCTATCAACTGGAACCAGTCTGGCCATTCTCCTCTGACCTCTGGCATCAACAAGGCATTTGCGTCCACAGAACTGCCGCTCACTGGATATTTTATCTTTTTCAGAACATTCGCTCTAAACCCTAGAGATGGTTGTGCGTGAAAATCCCAGTAGATCAGCAGTTTCTGAAATACTCAGACCAGCCCGTCTAACACCAACAACCATGCCACGTTTAAAGTCACTTAAATCATCTTTCTTCCCCATTCTGATGCTCGGTTTGAACTGCAGCAGATCCCGTTGACCAAGTCTACATGTCTAAATGCATTGAACTGCTGCCATGCGACTGGCTGATTAGAAATTTGCATTAACAAGCAGTTGGACAGGTGTACCTAATAAAGTGGCCGGTGAGTGTATATACACATTTTTTGTGTGTCTTTACAATTGCAGTCTATTTGAAAACAAAAAAGAGAAAGAAGAAAACAAACGAATTAAAAAAACTGATGTGTGTCCACTTTAGGGATGTTTACGAGCTAAATAGGCTTGAAGTAAACACAATAAAACAACCATGGTCAAGCGCATGGCCGTGTGAGTAGTGTATATATTGAACATGTGTGTCCTTGGCTCTTGGGGTGCTCAGTCTGTTTGCATAAGACCCACATGCAGTGGCTCAACTCTTGGGAATCCAGTAATTGAATAAACGTCAAAGCCTAATGAGAGAGTTTGTAAGTGACAGTGTGCAGGGATCTGCATCACAAACGTGTTTCTCCATGACCTTTGAGTTCATCTCATCCATCCATCTCCTCTAGAGATGTTACAGCAAAGTCTGATCATCAATCTATTCTACTGTACATGAAAACTCAGTACAAGTGCTAACATCAGATGCCATAAACTAACCTAAAGTGATTAAAGAGAGTGCAGGAAACCATGGTGTTCATTATGGTTTATCTGCAAGGGTGGCATGGTGGCTCAGTGGTTCACACTCACAGCAAGAAGGTCGCTGGTTCAAGTCCCGGCTGGGCCAGTTGGCATTTCTGTGTGGAGTTTTGCACGTGTTGGCGTGGGGTTCCTCTAGGTGCTTCGGCTTCCCCCACAGTCCAAAAACATGCGAGATAAGTGAATAGGAATAACTAAATTGGCCGTAGTGTATGAGTGTGTGTGTGAATGAGAGAGTATATGGGTGGTTCCCAGTACTGGGTTGTGGCTGGAAGGGCATTCACTGTGTAAATCATGTGTTGGAATAGTTGGCGGTTCATTCCGCTGTGGTGACCTCTGATAAAGACTATTCTAAGACTTCGAGACTAAGCCGAAGGAAAATTGATAAATGACTGAATGGATTATCTGCACAGTGTTGGGATGAATGAAGTACTACTAGATTTTAAATCTAGTTTTCTGTGGCTCTGAACTAAAAGCAATTCTAAAATAATTTCAAAATGTCAAGTTAGAAAGACATATTTACACAGCCAAAAAATAGGGGGGAAAAAATTGTAGGTCAAGAATTGTTTTTTGAGTCAAAACTCAGAATTGGATTGCATCATGATGTCCCTAATTAAGCCCACCTTCAATGAACATCAATATCATCCAGAGACTCCTTTATATCCAAAACTGCAGTGTGTACATGTCATTTACACAAGCAGGACATTCTGTTCTGATGGAAAAATATTCCTCCAAACCATCATTATCTAGCCTTATTTTTTTTTTAAATTATGAGGTTCATAGAGATGCTATTAAAGACCTTCAAAAATAACCCTAATGTTTGATCAGGTCTGGTGAAGAAAGTTGTTCCAAGACTAATAAGGATGCTGTTCCAGGAACACGTTCTACTTGGTTTGGTTTGATTTTACAAAACACGCTCCTAAATCAACAACACTGAGCCTGGAAAAACAGAGTAATGAATTCCTCTAGAATTTCAGGCAGAGGCCTTGGAATAAAACTCGTAATTATCATGCATTGTGCCTTGAAGTGAATGTTTTATCTGTGGTTAAGGCCTGGGAACTAAACTATAGATGCATGTAAATTCTGAGTAAAAAAAAGTAATGAAACGCCACTTTCTTCTAAAATAGGCTTAAATTAAATTAAATTAAATTAAATTAAATTAAATTAAATTAAATTAAATTAAATTAAATTAAATTAAATTGGCTACAATAAAATATAATAAAATAAGCTAAAATAAATAAAATGTAATCAAATTTAAATAAATAAATAAAAACAGGCTAAAATAGGCTAAATTAAAAATAATAAAATCGGCTAAAATAAAATTTAATAAAATTAAAGATAAATTAAATAAATTACAATAAAACAGGCTAAAATAAAATAAAATATGGCTATAATAAAATAATAAATTTAAATAAATAAAAAACAGGCTAAAATAAAAATAATAAAATCGGCTAAAATAAAATAAAAAATAAATTAAATAAATAAAAATAAAACAGGCTAAAATAAAATAAAATATGGCTATAATAAAATTATACATTTAAATAAATAAAAAACAGGCAAAAATAGGCTAAAATAAAAATAATAAAATCGGCTAAAATAAAATAAAAAATAAATTAAATAAATAAAAATAAAACAGGCTAAAATAAAATAAAATATGGCTATAATAAAATTTTATATTTAAATAAATAAAAAACAGGCTAAAATAGGCTAAATAATTATCAAATCGGCAAAAAATGATTTTTAATTAAATAAATTTAAATAAAACAGGCTAGAATAAAATAAAATTAAATTGGCTATAATAAAAAATAAAATAGGCTAAAATTAAAAAGAAAAAAAGAAAAACAAAAGAAAACAACTAGACTTTTACAAGACCTTCATTTGCTAATCTAAAATAATCTTTTAAAATAAAGCCAAAATCGAATGAAAGATTTATTTTGTTCACATTTACTAAGTAAATGCTGTGCTGCACAAAAACAGTATAACAATATAATTCAGTGCCATGGTTAAATCCAAAACCCAACTAAACTAAGGATGAGCGAAGAATTATTCTCCACAATACTCTCTCTCTCAGACTGACACAGAAAGCCAACACAGTGGATTTTAATTCTGAGTGTGACATTTCCTAAACTGTACCACTTTCAGGCTCTTGAAAACTGCTGAGCGTATCAGGACTACATACATAAAACTGTCCAATATCTCTAAAATATTAGCATCAAACGGGAAAAGAAAGTGTACCGTGATTGTTAGGAATTCATAAGGTGTCTGCAGAATTCCTGGTGTCCCAGATGGCTGTGAGTGACAGTAATCATTGCGGTGCAGTCCTCAATGACGGCTGAGGGCACGCTAATGCATCAAGCACAGCACTTTTCAGACCCAGAGCATTGCGAAATGTGTGCGGATTCTCTCTGCACCCAAATAAATATCTGCTTCTGTCAGTGCCACCGCTGCACATTTCACTTCTCCTGCAGGACTTCTTCAGCACTCTTAGGAATTAGATCCCGTTTGAAGGGGATTCTTGGAGACTTTAGTTACAGATACTGCACAGTGATCTTATACAAGTGGGACGTGTTTCTGGATCAAGCTTTTTGCCAGTCAGTCAGAGCTGAACTTAACTCTACCTAATAGGAGTATTGTTTTTTTTTTTTTATAATGCATCAAAAATGTAAACGTTTGCATTCATTGAGGATGTGTTTATTATTATTATTATTATTTTGCATTAGAGATCATTTGAATTTGGTTTTATTAATGTTCTAATATTTTTATGGTTTCCAGTATGCATGCATGTTTGTCAGTGTTAGAGAGGCATTAAGATAAAAATTTCTGATCCAAAATCAAACATTTTGTACCTGCTTAGACGAAAACCGAAACCAAAAATGCTTTTGTAATATTTATTTATTATTTTATTAAATAATATAAAAGTAATTTTGTCAGACTAAATGAACAAATGAATGAATGAATGAATGAATACATTAATGAATAAAAAATAAATAAATAAACATGCTTCTGCAATAATTATTTATTTTTTTATTAAATAATATGAAGTCATTTTGTAAGACTAAATGTATGAATGAATGAATGAATGAATGAATGAATAAACATGCTTTCGTAATAATTATTTATTCTTTAGTTAAATAATAAAAAGTAATTGTGTAAAAATAAATGAATGATTGATGTAACGGATGAATAAATAAACATGCTTCTGTAATAATATTTATTCTTTTATTAAATAGTATAAAGTAAATTTGTAAGACTAAATTAATCAACAAATAAATAAACAAATAAATAAACAAACAAACAACTAAATAAATAAATAAATAGTGGAAACTGGCTAAAATGATATATATACATGTTTTATTAAATATATTAATATGCTCATAATGTATCTTTATTATAATTGATTCTTAAAACAGAACCAAAATCCAATAAACCGGTATTTACCAGGCTTTTTATTTTATTTAACTGTATAATGTCAAAGGATTGGGGTTGTAAAATAAAAATAAAACTGCATAGTAAATTGTGAAATTCCTGTACAATAAAACAAATGTTTTCTATACTACTTTTATTTTAACATATGTTAATTTTATTATAATTCTATTCAGAATTTTGGCTCGATAATTGTAAATAAATAAATAAAAGTATATACGATTTTAAAAAATGTATGTGTTATATATAAATATTAGGGTTTCTACAGGTTTCATTAAGTCAAATGTAAAACTTCAAGACCTTTTTAAAACCATTATAAATAAAATTTCAGACTTGCACAAGGCTAAATGCTAAGGATTTTTTGTAACGGCCCAGTTAAAACATAAAAAAAAATGCATTTGTTATTGTAAGGAAACCCATATTGGCAATAAATTGTTAATAAATAAAGTTTTGGTAAAAGTTTTGGTAAAAAATAGTGATTGGATGTTTGTTGGCCTGATTGGGTTGCTTTACATCAGGCATGTCCAAACTCGGTCCTGGAGGGCCGGTGTCCTGCAAAATTTTGTTCCAACCCCAATCAGACACACCTGGGCTAACTAATCAAGCTCTTACTAGGCTTTCTAGAAACATCCTTGCAGGTGTGTTGAGGCAAGTTAGAACTAAAATCTGCAGGACACCAGCCCTCCAGGACCAAGTTCGGACACCCCTGCTTTACATGGACATAAAAAAGACCTGTTTAAAATAATTTAAGACTTACAGCACAAGTTTTCAGGGATTTTAAGATATACACACACTTCTATACATTTAATCAAAATTGTTTTTTTTATATTTAATTAAACACATTTTACGCCTCACAGCAAGAAGGTCGCTGGTTCGAGCCTCGGCTGGGTCAGTTGGCGTTTCTGTGCGGAGTTTGCATGTTCTCCCCGTGTTGGAATGGGTTTTCTCCGGGTGCTCCGGTTTTCCCCACAAGTCCAAAGACATGTGCTATAGGTGAATTGGGTGAGATAAATCGTCCATTGAGTGTGTGTGTGTGTGTGTGTGTGTGTGTGTGTGTGTGTGTGTGTGTGTGTGTGTGTGTGTGTGAATGAGTGTGTACGGATGTTTCCCACTGATGGGTTGCGGCTGGAAGGGCATCAGCTGCATAAAACATATGCTGGATAAGTTGGCGGTTCATTCCGCTGTGGCAACTCCAGATTAATAAAGGGACTAAGCCGACAAGAAATTGAATGAATGAATGAATACATTTTATACATTTAAATTATATGTATAGTACATTTCAAACATATTTTCAATATATTAAAAATAATTATATTATATAATATTAGTTCTACACATAAATACATTTTATTTGATCTTATTTGATCTTATTTTAGCCTATTTTATCTCATTTTATCTTATTTTATTGGTCCTTTCTGAATAAAAGTATTCATTTCTCACCCAGACCTCAAACTTTTTAAGTATATCTGAAAGAATCTGAAAAGCAAACAGTATGTCCGAATGTGACAACAAAAAGGACCAGTTAACAGATGACCTCAACAACAGGGATAAAAGAGAGAAATAAAAAGGGTAAAAGCTTTGTTATTGAAAATAATAACACAAGACAACAGTGGCGGCGCAGCTAAAAGGTCACAAACACAATATGACCATGAATGTTGACTGTTCAGTGCAAGCTCTGCAAACAAGGCCAGGTTAAATGCAGAAGAAAACGACCAATAAACAAAAGAAAATCTTCAGAAGCAGTATATAAATGTGCTCTTTCATTAGTGTAGCAGCTGCTTTTAAAGGTCAGTGTGTGTTGTGTGCTCACTCACAGTGGACTGTGGTCTGCTGGAGTCCTCAGAGTCCAGAGAAATGGCATCGAGGGGCGGGGCGAGGGCGGGGTCACTGCTGCTCCGCACTGAGAGAGGCGTGGCTAATGAGAAAATAGAAGAAAAAAAAAACACAGTTAGAAATAAAAAATTTAATAATTCTGCATTTGTCAACCTGGATTAAATGTAAAACACAATGATCTAGAACTTAATGGGCCATGAAACCTCCCTCTTTTGGTTCAAGTATACGTCAGAATTAAAACAATGCATCATGATGGGCGTGGAGCGCTGCGAGCAGAGGTAGGAGTGGGCGTGGCCAGCAGTGCAGGGGAGAAAGGATAAGCGAAGAACTATCAGTCAGCTCACAAAATGAGACGCATACCGTGAGGAGACCCGTGATTTTAAAGCTAAACAGTAAACAGTCATTTAATGTCCTGCTACATTTGTTATTTGTAATATAACCATCATAAAGATAATCGTGTTTATATAAACACTTTAAATGAGGAGGACTCCTCTCCTCCTAAATCCTCGGAGCTGAAAGCAGACACAGTGGTAATACAGTGCAGCAGGTCTCTTGCCTGGTCTATTCCAACCATTAGCCCTCCCGGTAATCTGGAAGATTTTAAACCTAAGCGAACACAGCAGCACAGATATAGGCGATGTGTCTGAATGGTAACGAACTCAACTGGTAAAAGACAGCCATCACCCAATACTTGTACAGCTCTCCCGACAAAAATGCTAGCTGCAAGTGGGGGAAAATATGCAACAAACCCAGTGGATTATGGAAAAAAACACCTACGACCTGTGTCATGCACATTATTGCATAAAAAACATTATTTATTTAGTTATTTTGTTTATTTACGTATTTATTTGTTTATTTATAGCTCATTTTTTATTTTATTTTTTTAATATTCATTTTAATTCAAGGAACGATTTGAATAAGATTTTATTTTATTATTTAAAAATGAACTTTAAAAAGTTAAGGATCTGAGCATGTTTATATATTTAATAAAACATGAATGTATATCATTTGAGCCAGTTCCCACTTTGCAGCTTTATTTATTTTTAATATTATTTGCATTATTTTAGGCTTTTACTAAATTTTTAAACTTTTAGTTATTCAGTTTTGTTTTTGACTTTAGTTATTAATTTATTTATTTCCATTTTAGTTTTTAAAATTGTATTACATTTTATTTTTATGCAATGAATTTAATAATCATTGTGGTAGTATGTTGATGCCATGATTTTTTGTTTGTTCATTCACTTATTCATTCATTGATTTTTTTTATTTAATGAGCACAGTATTTTCTGCTTATTTATTCATGCATTTTTAATATCATCCTTTTAATTTTTTTGCATAAAAAAAGCTTTTTTAAAACGTTTTCTGTTTCTATTAGACACACTGGATCATATGACCACAATAGAAATTACAATAAAAATCACCACATGAAAGCAAAGCAACACATTCTCACGCAACCCAAAAGAGAAAAATATGAAAAACATGAAAATAGAAAAACATGTAAGTGAACAAGAGCAGATTTCAATACACAAACTCATCAGTTCTGCTAAACGTCTTCCATCACAAGCATTTGTCTGCTTTTGATAAGAAGGACAACATCCAATGCTAAGACTCAGCAGAAAAGAGAACGGGATGCTGAATCCATCAAAAACAGCTCTGTCTTTTACAGGAACCGAACTTGCAGAGGGGGTTTATATGAGGATTATTCAAGCCAATGTCCTTGGCCTCCATTCTGAAGAGGATCTTTAAGAGCTTCTGAGATAAGACACTACAACTAAACTATCATGAAGGATGTGGGATGAAGGTCGAAACTCACACATTACTGCTCGTGAAACAGCTGAATCATGAGAAACTGGGTTTTCCATACCATGAAAATACACTCATACAAATAAGAATCTGTAAGGTAAAAAGATAAATATCCAACTTCCTTTTCGGTTTTAAATTTTGCTTCATAAATAAATGAAATAAATAAATAAATTGATAAATAAATTGATAAATAAATTAATTAATTAATTAATAAAAAGAAATACATAAATAAAATAAAATACATAAATACATAAAAAACTTATCAAATAAACAATAAAATAAATAAATGAAAACATAAAATAAACAAAATAATTAAATATGTAAATGCATAAAATAAAAATAAATACAAAGAATAAACAACTTAAATTAAACAAAATAAATATACATATAAATAAATAAAATAAACAAAATAAATAAATACAAAAAAACTATTTTTGTAGGCATTGTAGGTAGACTTTTTTGTAGGTATTGTCATGTTTGATGTGTGTGCCAATTTTCATACATGTGCGTGAAACGTAGCCTGGGGGCAAATGTACATAGGTGGCATTGTCACCACATTTTGCCACACCCACTTCTAAAAACCATAATAATAATAATAATAATAATAATAATAATGGAGCAATTCAAAGTGCGCAGTCCCTAATAAATGACAGATATATACTAAAATCAATAAGATGTATAAAACAAATTCTCCAACAAAAAAAGAGCAATAAACTATACATGTATTGAAGGTTAAGTAAGGGTATAGTAACCCAATTGTGCATTGTCAGGAGCCACAGGCATTTTTTATTAATTATTATTTGATATTAATTCTGTTTTTAAGTCAAGTCATTGGATTACATTACGTCATTCAACAAGGACCCCGATTTCATCAAAAAAAAAGTCTCAGACATCTTCAATGGCCTGAAAGCGGTAAACTAACAGCAACTGTAAATGTTTGGGTGAATGATACCCTTTACAACAAGTCTATTGAGAAAAAGATTTAGTCTCATTACATTTGCTCAAAATGGCAAACTTTAGGAGCAAAACTGAACACTAAAATCTGTCATTTTTATATTTACAGCCCAGAACCCAATCACAATCACAACATCATGCATTTACAATTCAACCTCAAAACAACATTAAACTTCAAACCTCACAAGAGAGAGAATTATGATAGACTACCTGTCAAAAAGTTTGATGGATTGTAGCCCCGCCCACTAAGGCGGGACTTCCGGTCTAAGCCCCGCCCCTTTTATATAAACTTTATAGTTCCGGTAATTAGATTCTTATCGGTTTAATATAAAATAATAGTTCCGGTAATTAGATTTTTATCGGTTTAATATAAATAATAGTTCCGGTAATTAGATTTTTATCAGACTAATTAAATTAATAGGTTATTTCAGGTAATTAGTGTTGTAAATTATATTTATTAAATTACATCAAATTATATTATATTATATTAAGTTGTATAAAATTAATATTTTATTAAATAATATTATGTATTATATTTTATCATATTAAATTATATTAAATCATTATGTTATTAATTTATATTATAATATATTATTATATTATATTATTATAATATTAATATTTATATTAAATTTAATTATTTGTATTATATATCATTATTATTCTATTATACTATAGCATTACATTATTTATATCATTACATTATTCTATTTAATTATATTATATTATTAAATTATGTTATATCATTACATTATATTATATTATATATCATTATTATTATATTATATTATATTAAATTATACTATATTATATTATATTATATTATATTATATTATATTATATTATATTATATTATATTATATTATATTATATTATAATTAATAAACTATTAACATAAACATTTCTTTATGTTTAGCCTGTTTGTGTTTCCTCTTTGTGTCAGTCTGTGTCTGAGCGTGTGATGATAAGGAAAACTTTGGATAACATCCCGTCAACTGCTTGTGAAAGATAGATTTATATCAGATGTAGAATATGTATATCTGATTGTATGTGTTGGGTGTCTCCCACTAACTACTATATGTTGTTAGGTGATTAGAAAGTGTGCTGATATCTATATATCCACACGCAGTCAACTGTATGCATATGTATGTATGTGTGTGTGTGAGTGTGAGTGTGTGTGTGTGTGTGTGTGTGTGTATGTGTGTGTGTGTGTGCGCTCGAGAGAACTTGGGTCTGGCTTTGTATGTTTGAATACATGACACAGTATTTACTAAATATGTTCATTAATAGGTTATGTTGTTTTTGTTACATTATTACTACATTAATACATATTTAAAGACACACAAACTTTTTAATGTATCTTTGTCTGACTATTAAATTTAAATATGTTTACAATATTTCTTGTCGGCTTAGTCCCTTTATTAATCCGCGGTCGCCACAGCGGAATGAGCCGCCAACTTATCCAGCAAGTTTTTACGCAGCGGATCACCTTCCAGTCGCAACCCATCTCTGGGAAAATGTTTACAATATTAATCCAGTAAATAACAAATCTTAATCTGTATTAACAATAAATTGTCACACCTTTTAAAACAACGTTATCTAAAATGTAATGTTCTAAACTGTTGGTTGAAAAACACAGATGTAAATTCAAGTTGTCTTTATAATTAATGAAAACTTTTATTATGAAAAACAATTTAAAATGAAAGTTTTTCCTTTGACTAACATGTTTTCAATTTATTTACATGCATGACCTGTAATTTATGGCACACATTGTAATACAGTTAATCCAAAGCCTAATGTTTTAAGCACTGGTCATCACTGGTGTTGGTTTAAAAAATCTACATAAAATATTTACTAAAAAGGACTTATCAGTCTTTAGACATTATTGTTATTTCTGTTTCAAAAGATAAATAAAATGTAATTTTATTACAATAAATTGTAGTAATTGCATTACTAGACAACTTAGTTACTGAATTTTAAATTCAAACGTTTCAAATGTTTTTTATTCATTGCAAATACTTGATCATATAAAGAGAAATATGTATATTATTCAGAATAATGGAATATCACTGATATTTATTTTAAGAAGAAAAATTGGCTCTCAGTTTATCTAAAAACAGTACAGCTCCAGCCCTTAGTTAAATCTACTTAATGTTTTATAGTAAAATTTTCTAGTTTAACTACTGAATCCACCATTTACATGTTCATACAATAGTGTCAAATCTAGTAAGTTTACAAATTTGTCAAAATTAGTCAAGTTTACAAGTAGTTCTTGAAAGTAGACTGATTACTTTTTTACAGGGTAAATGATGCTTTTCTTATACCAATAGACTTAATCAAGATTATTGTCACTACACACAATTTGTTGGGAGTGTTTATGTTTCTTTAAACAATGTTTTTTATTGGCAAACACATTTTTAAATTATCAATCTAAAATCTACCTGAATGTTTTCCACTCACTTGGAAAAGTGATGTTTAAAACACTATTCATTAAACTTACTGCATGACTGGAGCTTTATTTTTACAAACCAATAGCATTGACCTAATTCAAGCTTTTGGTTTTGTACTGTGTAGCAGTTTTTCAACACAAAATGTAAACTTTTTTATGCTAAAAATCTGTAATTTTGTGCAACTGTGTTGTATGTTACAAAGCATACATGTTTTTAAAACTGTCAGTTTTCAAAAGTCACCTAACGTTGTTTCCATTCTTCTGGGGTTTTTTTTTTTAGGAACAACGATGCTTGATTTGGTGGGGAAAGAAAAAAAGTAATGTTTTGAAATACATTGGTTACACCAATATGGTGTAATGGGTAGAATTTCTGGGTTTCATCCAGACGGCCCGGGCTCAACTCATGATTTGGGAATATATATATTTTTTTTTAACCTAAAGTGTATCAAGTAACATTAATAACAACACTTAGCCCCAGTTATTTGTGTCATAGTTGAATGCTTTACTCAATACTGTCAACAAAGCACAATAATATCAAAGAGTAAACACATTTTATTTTAAGAATACTTTGCAGTAAACTTTATTGCATGAATAAGTTTATTTTATCTACCTTCTGATACAGAATGTTTTGAAACATTTAATTATGTTTTTACGACCACGGGTATCTAACCAAAATATTTCACCTAATTCAAGTAACCAGTGCTGTAGTTTTTAAACACAAAATGTCTTTGCTAACTTTTTTTTTGCATATGTGTTAAAAGTCTAATTTTACACAACTCTCATAGCATCTGCTACGATGCATACAGTAAAAGTCACAATAACCATTTCTACTGTCAATTATCTTTTGTTGTCTAATTCTTCACAATATTTTTTTCACGAGAACTATGAATCTACAAAGGCAAGGCAAGGCAAGACAAGGCAAGTTTAATTCTACAACACATTTTATACATAGTGGCAATTCAAAGTGCTTTACATAAACAGGAACAAAAGAGACATGTTTAAGAAAAATAAAAGCAAATAATAAAAAAATATAAAAAATGATAAAAACAGATCAAATGTGTTAAAACAAGTTATAAAAGAAAAGAAAAACATAATACTGTGATCTGTCAATAGTGTGATCTGTCTACAAAACTAAAAGAATAGTTGCCACTAAATCTACATTAATATCTTGTTCAACAGTGTCTAATGTACTGTGTATTAAAAATGTATTCTTTTGAACTGTCATGAAAGTTTGAGTTGTGAATGTTTTGGTTTTAAACCAGAGACAACCAACAATATTATGTATACCTTTTGTTCAAATACTTTTTCAAATGAAAGAGAAATTATGAAATTGTATGTCAGTGCATCTTTAAAACTAAATTGGGCAAAAAAAAATTTTGGTTGTCTTTCTAAACTGACTACAAAACCGTTATACATGAGAACTGCGTGTTATTGGGTTGACTTAAACGTTAACCAATTTTAATAAATGTTCTACATTTTATACATTTGCTTTAAACAAGTGACCAGTCCTTGACACACTATGCAACATTCTAATTTTCTAAATATTTAAATATACATTTGGCATAAATACAGGGCTTTAATCAGTTTTGACAATGTTTCTATGATTTGTTTCACACCATCATGTTTTGCACCTAGCTCAATTTTTAACTTTTTTACAGGAAAGGCATAGACACTTGAGTTGATAAACTTTTATTTCAAGTAAATATACACTGAAATAGAGTAGTACATAATGAACAAACATGGATTGCATTACCATAATAAAGACAAATTAACTAAGAAAAAAAAATACATTTATACAGTCATACATTGAAGAAAAAACAGGGTACACCAGAACAATAAAGACATAACTGAATATTACCAAACAACAAAGAAATGCTACTAAAAGCATTCTGTCATGTTCTAGTATCATAACTTACACAATCTCAGCAATATTTGTTATTTTGTTTTGTGAAACCAGTGACACACAAATATCTGTTATATATGGGGACATACATAGAACCTGCCTTACCCCCCATCTCATCACTCAATTCAGTCAGCACCTCCAGAATTTTTGTATTGGTTGCACAGACAGCACCATTGCTATGAAAACACAGGTGTGTCAAATGATTTATCGTATCGGCCCATGAGTTTAAGGCCCCTCTCACAACGTCCATTTCTCTCTTTAGATTTTTCACACGTTTGCCATCTCCTGTACAATCATGTTTAGAATTACACGCATCGTTAATGATCTTCTCCAGAAGAAAAACCATATGGTCCCTATAATGCTGTTTAAACATGTTGTCCACAATAGACCTTATTTGACAATCAAAAACAGGGTCGCACTCGTACTCGGGGCTTTCATGCGCATTACCGTCAGTATTTTGAGAACAATAGCAACCAACCATCTTTGCATGGTGGCTGTCAGAAAAAAATCTGAAAATATTTTTAAGAAAACGTTTTTTCTTTAATCACAATACAAAGTTTGTCCCATAATCTGTGTAGATCATATAAAGTAGTACCTTAAAAATGCGGCCTTTGTCCTTAAACAGCGATAGTTCAGCCCTAATAGTTCAGTGCAAACAAGACCAAAGTAGGGGCTGTGGTCCTCAAAGATAGTACCTTTTTATGTCTTTAATCTTCTTTTTACTCCTGATCAATTGGTTCTTGTAGAAAGCTTTGGGATCAGTGACTGTAGCCAGAAGCATTACTACTTGGTAGCTAGAAGTAATAATGGTGCGCTTTATCTACACATTCAAACAGGCCCGCCTTCACTCACGGGGCGGTACTATGAACATCTGCTATGGTGTCATAAAACTCATGATAGTTGACATCTTGTCTTTTATTTAAGACATAGGTGTGATGATGTGGGATACCTATTTTAAAAATAAAAATACAGAGTCATACCGTAAATATATTCACAATGAAAGATTTTAGAGAACTAATATTATAGATTTTTTACATTTCATGGAAGTTTTAGGTCGACAAAATATAATGCACAGCTGAAGTCATCTCAAAACTCATTGCCAAAATGGACAATACAATTAATTTGAATGTTTTTAAGCAAATATGTACAGTCTTTTCAACATTATTCTGCAGTTTGAATTGTTCAATACAATTGTTTATTTGGATTCCTATTAGGGCTCAAAGCAGCCACATATTTAACTGAAATTTGCATCTTTCATGATAGTGTTCTTTTTTAAAGAATGATTGAGAAGAAATAGGATTACATCTACACTTACATGTTCATTTTGGAATTTAAGTGAAACATACTTGTAAGAAAATACAATTAAATTTATGAAATAACCCATATTCCATAATTTATTACAATGCCTTTGAGGTCAAGAAAGAGATCAAGTTTACGACCCATTACCTCATAATTAGTTATTAGATAAAAGTTATTTTAAAAAGTCAAGTTTGGTTAAAAACCTAGGCTTTCTTAAATTTGTTCTGTTAAAACATAAAGAAATTTTAAAAATCAAGTTATGCATTATACGTTCTGGAGATATATAAACATACACTTTACCATCAGATAATCTACGAATAACAATATTCACCAATTTTATACAAAGGGTACCAAAACCGTTTGCTTATGTTTGTTGCAGAGTAGCAATAAGATGTTTTTTTTTTATGTTATGTGATACTAAATCTAGTGTCTGGCCTATAATTTTAGTGATATACTTATGATAAAGTTGAAATAAAAAGCTGATACATTTAGTTAAACATCACGTGCTTGACATTTTGGTAAATAGTTAAAACTTCTGATTGTACTAATTGAATATTTAGCATTTTGAAAGGTAAATATGTGTCAGGGTATGTAAAGCTGACACCGCTAACTTGTTTGGTTGAGATTTGTGGAATGTTTCCACAAATTGAAATATTAAAATGTTTTTCTTATTCACTATTCTGCAACTTTGATGCAACATTGTAAAAGTGTTAGAAATATACAAAAGCACATGTCATGCTGTTTTGTAAAAACAGACAGTCATATCAGTATAGAACTGCACTTCCTGAGACAAACATTTTGTTTTGCTGTAAATCTTTAATATTTTAATGTATCGGTCAGGATGTAAGCATACAACTGACATATAACTGACTTTTTGTACGACAATCTTTCGATGAACATGTTGACATTATATTGTGACATTTTTAGAGTGGTCTTTGAAATAGTTACAATATCACAGATGTAAAGTACTCGAACAATGTTTGAACAATGTTAGCTGATTGCTGTACTTAAGTACTACTTTTATGATTTGTACCCTACTTGAGTACAGTTAAAATTAATGTTTACTTTTACTTCATTACTTTTTTAAAAACAGTATTTTTTTTACAACTTTCAATTTTATTTATTCTCAAAAAAAAGTTCCTCACTCCTAACAAAACGACAAAGCTATTTAAATTAATGTTATTTACTATGTAATTGACATTCATTTCAATATTCCATCAAACTGGTCAGACATGCTCTTCGATTGTTTAGAAGTCATGTCCTGTCACATTGAGCTCTACAATACACATCAACCCCAGTAAGTCTGCTATCAGTACACTTCTGTTAAGCAGTTCATAGGAAAATATACATTCAGTCCATTGTCTGTGTACACATTCACATAATTTTATTTAGATGCCGCACAGAAATAAACTTAAACCTCACTTAAGTATATTTAAACTTATACAAACAGAAAGCGTTTAGTTATTTGTCCTACAGTATGCTTGGTCATTGTTTTACGCGTACAATTTTATTACAGTACGTGTTCTAAGTACATTTGGTTAGTAGTTATTTTGACACCCTTTGATTAATTGGGCACATTATTTTCTACATAGTGTTATAGACACATGTACTAAGACAGAGAATAAATTAGTTTGAGTCGACTTAACTGAAATGAACTGCGAACATGTCAAATCTTTATAAAAGACGGTAATCTTATAATAACACAAATTTAACTGCTTTCTGCAGTGAGAAAAATATTAAAATGAAATCACAAAAACATAAAAAGTATACATGCAGCTAGACAAAGAGCCTGTATAATTCAATGTAATTAATTATTTGCTATCTTGAAATGCCATATTTTGAAATATTAAATTTGGTATAATTGAATTGTACACAATTTGTACTACAGCATATTCTTTTGGGTATTTAATGTATTTTTATGTGCTATATTTGATTAGCAACAAGTATACTTTGACCATATGACTGTGTAAGTTCATTAAATGTTTGAATAATGTTTGAAGCTTTTGTTATTTTTATTACAATTATTTTTATAATTTTTTAATAATGTTTATAATTTTTATTAAATTATAAACATTTTCAAAATCCACAGGTAATCTAACACTACACTTATTCTGAGATAAAATGCTCAGCGGTTACTTCAGTTGTTTTCTAAATTGGTTTCTACAAATTGCATGACATGTTTTCAATAACACACTATCCCTTGTGGTAACTGCTTTGTGTACTACTAGTTAACCAAGGCCACACTAGCTGTACTCTTGCAAGTTTCAAGACACTAGAGTAATATGGACACTGTATCACTAAAAATTATAACGCTAAATTGGTTGGAAAGTCAGACCTGTGGTGAAAATGTTGAAGCATTGAGCATGCAGCACCGACAGTTCTCATGGATGGTTTAAGTGCAGACATAAATGCATCATTTCATTGCATCATTTTCAGCACAAACTATTTATCTACTACAAGTATAAGTGAACTACTACTATTCTTATAAGTTGACAGGATGTATAAATAAAAATGTTATAGTTAGCTACTTATGTGCTTAATGTTTACTGCTGTCACACCTGAAATTATACTTTTACAGTATACTCTATACTGAAAAGAATTCAGTAAACATGTAAATATTGACAGTATTTAGGTCTTTTGTCTAGCTGCATGTATACTTTTTATGTTTTTGTGATTTCATTTTAATATTTTTCTCACTGCAGAAAGCAGTTAAATTTGTGTTATTATAAGATTACCGTCTTTTATAAAGATTTGACATGTTCGCAGTTCATTTCAGTTAAGTCGACTCAAACTAATTTATTCTCTGTCTTAGTACATGTGTCTATAACACTATGTAGAAAATAATGTGCCCAATTAATCAAAGGGTGTCAAAATAACTACTAACCAAATGTACTTAGAACACGTACTGTAATAAAATTGTACGCGTAAAACAATGACCAAGCATACTGTAGGACAAATAACTAAACGCTTTCTGTTTGTATAAGTTTAAATATACTTAAGTGAGGTTTAAGTTTATTTCTGTGCGGCATCTAAATAAAATTATGTGAATGTGTACACAGACAATGGACTGAATGTATATTTTCCTATGAACTGCTTAACAGAAGTGTACTGATAGCAGACTTACTGGGGTTGATGTGTATTGTAGAGCTCAATGTGACAGGACATGACTTCTAAACAATCGAAGAGCATGTCTGACCAGTTTGATGGAATATTGAAATGAATGTCAATTACATAGTAAATAACATTAATTTAAATAGCTTTGTCGTTTTGTTAGGAGTGAGGAACTTTTTTTTGAGAATAAATAAAATTGAAAGTTGTAAAAAAAATACTGTTTTTAAAAAAGTAATGAAGTAAAAGTAAACATTAATTTTAACTGTACTCAAGTAGGGTACAAATCATAAAAGTAGTACTTAAGTACAGCAATCAGCTAACATTGTTCAAACATTGTTCGAGTACTTTACATCTGTGATATTGTAACTATTTCAAAGACCACTCTAAAAATGTCACAATATAATGTCAACATGTTCATCGAAAGATTGTCGTACAAAAAGTCAGTTATATGTCAGTTGTATGCTTACATCCTGACCGATACATTAAAATATTAAAGATTTACAGCAAAACAAAATGTTTGTCTCAGGAAGTGCAGTTCTATACTGATATGACTGTCTGTTTTTACAAAACAGCATGACATGTGCTTTTGTATATTTCTAACACTTTTACAATGTTGCATCAAAGTTGCAGAATAGTGAATAAGAAAAACATTTTAATATTTCAATTTGTGGAAACATTCCACAAATCTCAACCAAACAAGTTAGCGGTGTCAGCTTTACATACCCTGACACATATTTACCTTTCAAAATGCTAAATATTCAATTAGTACAATCAGAAGTTTTAACTATTTACCAAAATGTCAAGCACGTGATGTTTAACTAAATGTATCAGCTTTTTATTTCAACTTTATCATAAGTATATCACTAAAATTATAGGCCAGACACTAGATTTAGTATCACATAACATAAAAAAAAAACATCTTATTGCTACTCTGCAACAAACATAAGCAAACGGTTTTGGTACCCTTTGTATAAAATTGGTGAATATTGTTATTCGTAGATTATCTGATGGTAAAGTGTATGTTTATATATCTCCAGAACGTATAATGCATAACTTGATTTTTAAAATTTCTTTATGTTTTAACAGAACAA
Source organism: Danio rerio (assembly GCF_049306965.1). Lineage (NCBI taxonomy): Eukaryota > Metazoa > Chordata > Actinopteri > Cypriniformes > Danionidae > Danio > Danio rerio. The sequence goes on from NC_133176.1 coordinate 7,404,259, forward strand.
ATTTAAGAAAGCCTAGGTTTTTAACCAAACTTGACTTTTTAAAATAACTTTTATCTAATAACTAATTATGAGGTAATGGGTCGTAAACTTGATCTCTTTCTTGACCTCAAAGGCATTGTAATAAATTATGGAATATGGGTTATTTCATAAATTTAATTGTATTTTCTTACAAGTATGTTTCACTTAAATTCCAAAATGAACATGTAAGTGTAGATGTAATCCTATTTCTTCTCAATCATTCTTTAAAAAAGAACACTATCATGAAAGATGCAAATTTCAGTTAAATATGTGGCTGCTTTGAGCCCTAATAGGAATCCAAATAAACAATTGTATTGAACAATTCAAACTGCAGAATAATGTTGAAAAGACTGTACATATTTGCTTAAAAACATTCAAATTAATTGTATTGTCCATTTTGGCAATGAGTTTTGAGATGACTTCAGCTGTGCATTATATTTTGTCGACCTAAAACTTCCATGAAATGTAAAAAATCTATAATATTAGTTCTCTAAAATCTTTCATTGTGAATATATTTACGGTATGACTCTGTATTTTTATTTTTAAAATAGGTATCCCACATCATCACACCTATGTCTTAAATAAAAGACAAGATGTCAACTATCATGAGTTTTATGACACCATAGCAGATGTTCATAGTACCGCCCCGTGAGTGAAGGCGGGCCTGTTTGAATGTGTAGATAAAGCGCACCATTATTACTTCTAGCTACCAAGTAGTAATGCTTCTGGCTACAGTCACTGATCCCAAAGCTTTCTACAAGAACCAATTGATCAGGAGTAAAAAGAAGATTAAAGACATAAAAAGGTACTATCTTTGAGGACCACAGCCCCTACTTTGGTCTTGTTTGCACTGAACTATTAGGGCTGAACTATCGCTGTTTAAGGACAAAGGCCGCATTTTTAAGGTACTACTTTATATGATCTACACAGATTATGGGACAAACTTTGTATTGTGATTAAAGAAAAAACGTTTTCTTAAAAATATTTTCAGATTTTTTTCTGACAGCCACCATGCAAAGATGGTTGGTTGCTATTGTTCTCAAAATACTGACGGTAATGCGCATGAAAGCCCCGAGTACGAGTGCGACCCTGTTTTTGATTGTCAAATAAGGTCTATTGTGGACAACATGTTTAAACAGCATTATAGGGACCATATGGTTTTTCTTCTGGAGAAGATCATTAACGATGCGTGTAATTCTAAACATGATTGTACAGGAGATGGCAAACGTGTGAAAAATCTAAAGAGAGAAATGGACGTTGTGAGAGGGGCCTTAAACTCATGGGCCGATACGATAAATCATTTGACACACCTGTGTTTTCATAGCAATGGTGCTGTCTGTGCAACCAATACAAAAATTCTGGAGGTGCTGACTGAATTGAGTGATGAGATGGGGGGTAAGGCAGGTTCTATGTATGTCCCCATATATAACAGATATTTGTGTGTCACTGGTTTCACAAAACAAAATAACAAATATTGCTGAGATTGTGTAAGTTATGATACTAGAACATGACAGAATGCTTTTAGTAGCATTTCTTTGTTGTTTGGTAATATTCAGTTATGTCTTTATTGTTCTGGTGTACCCTGTTTTTTCTTCAATGTATGACTGTATAAATGTATTTTTTTTTCTTAGTTAATTTGTCTTTATTATGGTAATGCAATCCATGTTTGTTCATTATGTACTACTCTATTTCAGTGTATATTTACTTGAAATAAAAGTTTATCAACTCAAGTGTCTATGCCTTTCCTGTAAAAAAGTTAAAAATTGAGCTAGGTGCAAAACATGATGGTGTGAAACAAATCATAGAAACATTGTCAAAACTGATTAAAGCCCTGTATTTATGCCAAATGTATATTTAAATATTTAGAAAATTAGAATGTTGCATAGTGTGTCAAGGACTGGTCACTTGTTTAAAGCAAATGTATAAAATGTAGAACATTTATTAAAATTGGTTAACGTTTAAGTCAACCCAATAACACGCAGTTCTCATGTATAACGGTTTTGTAGTCAGTTTAGAAAGACAACCAAAATTTTTTTTTGCCCAATTTAGTTTTAAAGATGCACTGACATACAATTTCATAATTTCTCTTTCATTTGAAAAAGTATTTGAACAAAAGGTATACATAATATTGTTGGTTGTCTCTGGTTTAAAACCAAAACATTCACAACTCAAACTTTCATGACAGTTCAAAAGAATACATTTTTAATACACAGTACATTAGACACTGTTGAACAAGATATTAATGTAGATTTAGTGGCAACTATTCTTTTAGTTTTGTAGACAGATCACACTATTGACAGATCACAGTATTATGTTTTTCTTTTCTTTTATAACTTGTTTTAACACATTTGATCTGTTTTTATCATTTTTTATATTTTTTTATTATTTGCTTTTATTTTTCTTAAACATGTCTCTTTTGTTCCTGTTTATGTAAAGCACTTTGAATTGCCACTATGTATAAAATGTGTTGTAGAATTAAACTTGCCTTGTCTTGCCTTGCCTTGCCTTTGTAGATTCATAGTTCTCGTGAAAAAAATATTGTGAAGAATTAGACAACAAAAGATAATTGACAGTAGAAATGGTTATTGTGACTTTTACTGTATGCATCGTAGCAGATGCTATGAGAGTTGTGTAAAATTAGACTTTTAACACATATGCAAAAAAAAAGTTAGCAAAGACATTTTGTGTTTAAAAACTACAGCACTGGTTACTTGAATTAGGTGAAATATTTTGGTTAGATACCCGTGGTCGTAAAAACATAATTAAATGTTTCAAAACATTCTGTATCAGAAGGTAGATAAAATAAACTTATTCATGCAATAAAGTTTACTGCAAAGTATTCTTAAAATAAAATGTGTTTACTCTTTGATATTATTGTGCTTTGTTGACAGTATTGAGTAAAGCATTCAACTATGACACAAATAACTGGGGCTAAGTGTTGTTATTAATGTTACTTGATACACTTTAGGTTAAAAAAAAATATATATATTCCCAAATCATGAGTTGAGCCCGGGCCGTCTGGATGAAACCCAGAAATTCTACCCATTACACCATATTGGTGTAACCAATGTATTTCAAAACATTACTTTTTTTCTTTCCCCACCAAATCAAGCATCGTTGTTCCTAAAAAAAAAAACCCCAGAAGAATGGAAACAACGTTAGGTGACTTTTGAAAACTGACAGTTTTAAAAACATGTATGCTTTGTAACATACAACACAGTTGCACAAAATTACAGATTTTTAGCATAAAAAAGTTTACATTTTGTGTTGAAAAACTGCTACACAGTACAAAACCAAAAGCTTGAATTAGGTCAATGCTATTGGTTTGTAAAAATAAAGCTCCAGTCATGCAGTAAGTTTAATGAATAGTGTTTTAAACATCACTTTTCCAAGTGAGTGGAAAACATTCAGGTAGATTTTAGATTGATAATTTAAAAATGTGTTTGCCAATAAAAAACATTGTTTAAAGAAACATAAACACTCCCAACAAATTGTGTGTAGTGACAATAATCTTGATTAAGTCTATTGGTATAAGAAAAGCATCATTTACCCTGTAAAAAAGTAATCAGTCTACTTTCAAGAACTACTTGTAAACTTGACTAATTTTGACAAATTTGTAAACTTACTAGATTTGACACTATTGTATGAACATGTAAATGGTGGATTCAGTAGTTAAACTAGAAAATTTTACTATAAAACATTAAGTAGATTTAACTAAGGGCTGGAGCTGTACTGTTTTTAGATAAACTGAGAGCCAATTTTTCTTCTTAAAATAAATATCAGTGATATTCCATTATTCTGAATAATATACATATTTCTCTTTATATGATCAAGTATTTGCAATGAATAAAAAACATTTGAAACGTTTGAATTTAAAATTCAGTAACTAAGTTGTCTAGTAATGCAATTACTACAATTTATTGTAATAAAATTACATTTTATTTATCTTTTGAAACAGAAATAACAATAATGTCTAAAGACTGATAAGTCCTTTTTAGTAAATATTTTATGTAGATTTTTTAAACCAACACCAGTGATGACCAGTGCTTAAAACATTAGGCTTTGGATTAACTGTATTACAATGTGTGCCATAAATTACAGGTCATGCATGTAAATAAATTGAAAACATGTTAGTCAAAGGAAAAACTTTCATTTTAAATTGTTTTTCATAATAAAAGTTTTCATTAATTATAAAGACAACTTGAATTTACATCTGTGTTTTTCAACCAACAGTTTAGAACATTACATTTTAGATAACGTTGTTTTAAAAGGTGTGACAATTTATTGTTAATACAGATTAAGATTTGTTATTTACTGGATTAATATTGTAAACATTTTCCCAGAGATGGGTTGCGACTGGAAGGTGATCCGCTGCGTAAAAACTTGCTGGATAAGTTGGCGGCTCATTCCGCTGTGGCGACCGCGGATTAATAAAGGGACTAAGCCGACAAGAAATATTGTAAACATATTTAAATTTAATAGTCAGACAAAGATACATTAAAAAGTTTGTGTGTCTTTAAATATGTATTAATGTAGTAATAATGTAACAAAAACAACATAACCTATTAATGAACATATTTAGTAAATACTGTGTCATGTATTCAAACATACAAAGCCAGACCCAAGTTCTCTCGAGCGCACACACACACACACATACACACACACACACACACACACACACTCACACTCACACACACACATACATACATATGCATACAGTTGACTGCGTGTGGATATATAGATATCAGCACACTTTCTAATCACCTAACAACATATAGTAGTTAGTGGGAGACACCCAACACATACAATCAGATATACATATTCTACATCTGATATAAATCTATCTTTCACAAGCAGTTGACGGGATGTTATCCAAAGTTTTCCTTATCATCACACGCTCAGACACAGACTGACACAAAGAGGAAACACAAACAGGCTAAACATAAAGAAATGTTTATGTTAATAGTTTATTAATTATAATATAATATAATATAATATAATATAATATAATATAATATAATATAATATAGTATAATTTAATATAATATAATATAATAATAATGATATATAATATAATATAATGTAATGATATAACATAATTTAATAATATAATATAATTAAATAGAATAATGTAATGATATAAATAATGTAATGCTATAGTATAATAGAATAATAATGATATATAATACAAATAATTAAATTTAATATAAATATTAATATTATAATAATATAATATAATAATATATTATAATATAAATTAATAACATAATGATTTAATATAATTTAATATGATAAAATATAATACATAATATTATTTAATAAAATATTAATTTTATACAACTTAATATAATATAATATAATTTGATGTAATTTAATAAATATAATTTACAACACTAATTACCTGAAATAACCTATTAATTTAATTAGTCTGATAAAAATCTAATTACCGGAACTATTATTTATATTAAACCGATAAAAATCTAATTACCGGAACTATTATTTTATATTAAACCGATAAGAATCTAATTACCGGAACTATAAAGTTTATATAAAAGGGGCGGGGCTTAGACCGGAAGTCCCGCCTTAGTGGGCGGGGCTACAATCCATCAAACTTTTTGACAGGTAGTCTATCATAATTCTCTCTCTCACACTCCAGCTGCAGAATAATAAGAGCTGTTGTTTACAGAAGAGCAAACTCATCAGGGGTGAAAAAGGTCAGAAAGCTTTTCTGAATAGATTATATATGGCCTTTTAAAAAGTGGTCGACTGAGTTCGCTCACAATGAATCTCTTATGTATATTATTTGCAGTGTAAAGGTAGCAAATTACAAATAATTACTGTATTTGAGTGTTTTTTTCACAGGAATTGTAATTTACTAAGTTGTTTTTAAAAATGCATACTTTTACTTTCTCTTGAGTACATTTATAGTGCTGTATCTGTACTTTTACGCCACTACTTTCCTTCAACCTGCAGTCAACGCTTTATTTATTCATTCATTTATTTATTTATTTATTTATTTATTTATTTATTTATTTATTTATTTTTGAAAAATCATTTAAAAAAAAAATCATACTTTTTTATTTGCTTAGCCTTTAGTATTTGCAAACTATTTAGTACAAAAAGTGGCATTAAGTAACCAAACTATGATTTAAAAAAGGTAAAAAACATTATAATGATTTGCAGGTGTAATCAGGACTGATACTGGTGAATAAATCTATGTCAGTGGGGGGAAAAAAAGATTTATGATTTTTATTTTATATAAATATTGTTGTGCTCTATGGACAAATTAGTATTTTCTTTTAATCATGCACAATTTTTTAAAGGTTTTTAGCCTTTGTATGAGTGAATGAATGAATAAATTAAACAATTAAAACAAACTAACAAATTAAACAAACAATAAATAAACTAAATTAATGAAATAAATAAATAAATTGATAAATAAAATAAATACATTAATAAAATAAATAAATACATAAAAAACAAATAAAATAAACACAATAAAATAAATAAACAAAATAAATAAACATATATGCATAAACAAAATAATAGAATAAACAAAAAATAAACAAAATAAATAAATACATAAAATAAACAAAATAATTAAATATATAAATATATATATGAAAAATTAAATAAAATAAATAAATATATGCATAAAAAATGAATAAAAGAAACAAATATATATAAATATATGCATAAAAACATAAAATAAAATATATAAATAGAATAAACAAAATAAAATTAACACATAAATAAACAAAAATAAATAAATAAATACATAAAACATTAATAAAATAAACGTTTTATAATATATATATATATATATATATATATATATATATATATATATATATATATATATATATATATATATATATAATTAGCAAAATAAATGTATAAATAAATACATAAAATATATAAATAAAATTTAATTCAATTCAATTCAATTACTCATTTATTTTAGGTATGTTTTTTCATAACATGCATTGCAAGAAAAATAGTATAACAGGATAATTAAGAGCCTTGTTTGCATCCTATGTGTGTGTATGGGTTTGTCAGCACTTAAACCATAACCTTCACTACCATCATCTATTCTACACTATAAGACAGACCTCCAGCATCAGCCAGGTTGTCCACTAGCTTTACTGAAAGACACTCAACAAACACTCTTACTCCTGCATGATGTTTATGAATTCTTCAAGAGGAGTGTTACATCTGTGTAGCGTCTGCATGAAGAGTCACGCTCAACTCCAATCAATCTTCTGCAAGCAGCAGAAGCTGGTGGAGCTTGGCACCACAGTCTACCGCAGACGCAGGATTAATCCTCAAGTGATACGTTCGTGCCAACTAATTTTAGGCGTTCATTTCGCTTTGACGCCCCTTGAAGAAACAAATGAAAGAATCTGTGGGAAAGCTGAAGGCCACAGCGATTCAAGGTAAAAGCTTCAATTATTGGCTATTCTAAAGCCGGGGTGGAACAAGCATTTCAGGTGGTTTCATCTTCCAGGAAAAGTGTGCTATGAATAGGTCTCTTCAAGCTGAGCAAATAAGAGAGGTACTCCCATAATTTAAGTAATCAGGTTAAAAATAAAGAGAATTTAGAGTATATGAAAATACTAAACTATTAATAGTCCAAGCCTAAAACATTCACAGACCTGGGGTCTGTTCTTCGTAGCTCGCCTGAATGATCTGAGATAATTTGGCAGATCCTGGATCTGTTAATCTTGATAACTGATCTCTGGCTAATTTAGTTCTTCAAACAAGTTCGTGAATCAGATTAAAATGTCTGGATGAACTGATCTGAGATCGCTGCGTGTGTTGTGAAGGACAGATCTATCGATCCTCGAAATCATGATCAACAATGCAACTGCTGACGGCACAGCAGCGTAATGACATCATCTGATTAATATTCAATCATCCATGTGAGCAAAATTACATCAAATTAGCAGTAAACGGTTGGTTAAATATGATACGCACGCAACTTTACACCTTGTTGTGGGCTGCATACTTGGCTCTTTCATGAGTCAAGAGCAATTTATTTAGTTTTACAGTTAGAGCGGATTTTCCTTATTATAGTAGCCATAGTAGTATTATAGTAGCCGTTTTTTTAATCAGTGTAAAGAATAAGTGGATGTTTACACAAGCATTTTGATATTGGTAAAGGCGTCTGCAACGTTTGTGAGCATCAAATCACCGGCATATTAACTGTCAAAACATGTTTATGACTGCATAAATGTTTAATTGCTTTTAAAAAAGTCACATATTGTGCAGGTCTATTATCAATTATCAATTGTACTAAAGCGATCTAAAAAGTTCGTATCAATAAGTTTTCTCTTTGCACCACCAGGTGGCAGTCTGTACTTTCATTTCAGAGGGTGCAGATAGCATAAGTTTTTTTAATACATATAGTTTTAACTTAATATAAATATATATATGTATATTATATATATATATATATATATATATATATATATATATATATATATATATATATATATATATATATATATATATATATATATATATATATATATATATATATATATGTAAAGTTAAAATATTTACTATTTTCCAAAGTGTAGATAACTACTACTGTAAGAAAATATCAGAATTCGGTACACACTTTCAGTATTTTCTTTGCTTGAACTGACCCAATCTAAACCTCTTTATATAAAATGAGCCTGCTCCCGACCAGGTTTGAGCTACCAAAACTGTTGCTATGACTCGTGGATCAGTTTTGAAGAACGAAACAATCCTGCCAAATCGTCAATAACCAAATCCAGTAATCCGCGTACGAAGAACGGACCCCTAAAGCATTATTTCAGGTGTTTCCATAAGAACAAATGTGTTGTTTTTATTTATTTATTCTATTATTTTTTATAAAGTTTAATTAAAGGTACATAACTAATATTAAAATGAGATATTTTTGGTAAATGCCAACACAATCTCATGACAATTCTTAACTTTTTGATTTAGTGGCTAGTTCGTATATATTCGTACAATCGAATTCGTACAATTAGTGCAATTTGCTCATCACCCAATGACGGTTGGGGTTAGGTGCCACGCCTCCTTTTTACAATCGTACGACTGAACTCATACGAATTTGTACGAATTTGTGCCAATTACTTCACTAAACTGACAAAACGTAAAATACTTAAGTTTCCTTGTGAGGTCAGACTCTTGTATCTTTTTATTAAAATAATTTATTAAAAATTATAATTAATAAATGATATACATACAATTGAAATATTTCACAAATTATGTTTAACAGAGCAAGGACATTTTCAAAGTATGTCTGATAATATTTTTTCTTCGGGAGAAAGTCTCGTTTCTTTTATTTCAGCTAGAATAAAAGCAGCTTTTTAAAAAAAAAAAAAAAACATTAAGGTCAAAATTATTAGCCCCTTTAAGCTTTTTTCCCCCTTAGTCTACTGAACAAACCATCAATGTATAATAACTTGCCCAATTACCCTAACCTGCCTAGTTAACCTAATTAACCTAGTTGAGCCTTCAAATGTCACTTTAAGCTGTATAAAAGTGTCTTGAAAAATATCCAGTCAAATATTATTTACTGTCATCACGGCAAAGATAAAATAAATCAGTTATTAGAAATGAGCCTACACACGCCACCCACCAGTGCCTCATATATAGCCACATCGCACTGCTATTCGAGTGATATTGCTCATATGTATATAAATCTGTTGTTTTTATTTTAGGATTTAACTCTGGTTTTGTTTTTTTTTTAAAAATGCTTAATTCTGGTTAGTTTGACCAAACATTATTTATGTTTTTATGTTATGCTATGTTATATTTTATTTATTTATTTATTTTTTACAATAAAAATGCTTGTAACTATTTCTGTTAAAATTAAATAAAACCTTAAAATCATGATTTTTTTTTTAACAACACTGTTTGTCTAGAAAAAAGGCTTAATTGGCAGCAGTTACAGAGATAAGGACATCATTCACAAATGTAAGTACAGGGGAACTATGGGGGAATCCAGAGTCTGGGTTTTATCAGCCAACATATTTTCCTATGGAACTTCCCCATCCTGAATAATGTGCTGTGTCTGACTAAAGACATACTTCTGTCAGAAATTGTTCTTAGCCTAAATAAATCAACACAAAAGGTCAGGTGCAAAGTCCCACATTTAACAGCACATTACATTCCCAATCAACTAAGATCATTTATAAGACCCACAAGAAATGTCTACAAATGAAGACCAGTATTTTTCTGAAGAGGTGGAAAAGTATTACAAGATATTTAGATATGTACATTTAGAGGGTGGGGCGGGACGGTGGCTCAGTGGTTAGCACTATCACCTCACAGCAAAAAGGTGGCTCGCTCGAGTCCCAGCTGTGTCAGTAAGCATTTCTGTGTGGAGTTTGCATGTTCTGCCAGTGTTTGTGTGGGTTTCCTTTAGGTGCTCCGGTTTCCCCCACAGTCCAAAGACATGCAGTATAGGTGAATTAGATAAACTAAATTGGCCGTAGTGTATGAGTGTGTGTGAGAATGTGAGAGTGTATAGGAGTTTCCCAGTACTGGGTTGCAGCTGGAAGGGCATTCGCTGTGTAAAAGATATGATGGAATAGTTGGAGGTCCATTTCGCTTTGGCGACCTCTAAAATAGAGACTTAGCCGAGCGAAAATGAATGAATGAATTTAGAGGGTAATCAACCGATCACCAATGTAATTTGACAATGTAACAATGTACAAACGTATCCCCTGAAAAGATTTTATGATGAAAATATTTTTAAATATTGGTTTATTCTGTAGTTTGTTTTTTTTTTGTTTGATTTCAAATGTTTATTTCATCCTCATCTCAGGGGTCAAATTGTTGAAAAAGGGGTTGTTCTGTAAAAAAGAAAAAATAATAAAAAAATAATCAAAAAAAGCATAAATAAAAAAGTTTCCCCAAAAAAAAAAGAACCACAATCTGGGTTTTAAGCTCCAGACTGAAGGAGAGCATGGTGAATCCTCTTGACCTTTGACCCTTGAGAGTCTGTCATGTGAAATGGGGTCAAGCGGGCACATTCTTTCAGTCACGCGTCATCTGTTTGTGATGGATATAAGCTGCGTTTGTTCTCATCTGTGGCAAGTTGCTATGAGAAAAATATATAGATGATTAACTAAAAGTGGCATAATGTGCGAGTATACAAACAACTAGTGGTGCACTGATTGTGATTTTTCCTGGACGATTCTGATTAAAGATTTTGTACAAGCAAATTTAGCTGTAGTAATATACTAAAGTAATGTATAGTAATTACTACAGTGTTTTTTTAACCAGACTGACAGCGACACCTCCAACAGAGATGTTGCACAGTAAGCTGAAATGTTGCTAGAATTGGTTTTTATGTACGGGTGATATATTTTGCATCACCAAAAATTATTGAGGTCATGTTCATGTGTTGTGCGATATGTCGATATATTGATTATTGTGACAGACGTAGTATTTATTTGCTTCATCACAACTTTCTGTAATGATTTAAAGTATGTGTGAGGCGAAAGTTGCTGAAGAGTTTTTTTTTTTTTTTCATTTATTTTAATTGTATTTTTTTTTAATGCATTTCCAACTGAAACTGAATATTAAGTAGGGGGCGGAGTTTTATTTTTGTGCTCCTCCTCCAAAATAAGAGGGGCATGGCTAAGATCATTTCAACAAAATCATCAAATTGACATTAAAGAAGGACTGCCGTGAACAAAACGGAAACAAATGGTTTGTTTTTAATCAAAATTTATATATTAAATTAAATTATATTATTAAATTATACGATTCATATAATAGCTTTGGCAGGAAGTGGTTTAAATTAGATTCTATAAATGTAAAACAAATTAAAAGCATAATGATCTGAATAGAATTTTTGTGAAAAGATGGGAGAAAACGCAAAACAAAAACACTAGACATGCTGAATAAAAATGCTTATTCATTCTTTTACAGTAGGTGGCGCTTTAGGAATAACAGTGTTTCCATGGCTAGTGCTATAAACAAAGCAGCTGAGTTGGTATTTAATATGCATTATACAGAGAAAATCTAAAAAACAACACCATCAAAACTGAAGACAGCAGGTTCCATTTATAGATACATTTATAAAACTTCTGAAAATAATGTTTTCTGCTTTACTTTTTTCAATCAGCAAATCTCTACTTTAACAAAACCTCTAACAAGAACCAAATTTGAAGAGAAGTTTGAGATCGACAGTCTGTTAACCTGTAATTTAGTCTTATTGGGAATCGATGGGTACAAGCGGCTGCCCACCTCAGGTGATGTGTGCGTGCGTGTGTGTGTGTGTGTGTGTGTGTGTGTGTGTGTGGGTCAAGAATCGATGTGGCTGTAATCATAGCGTTGTGCCGCAGAGACAGTCAGAGACGGATCTGCCCCATTTCTGATGACTATTAAAGCTGGAGCAGGAACAAACTCCTGGTCTCCAGTTGGCGGAACAAAGCAGCATTTCATAATTACATCTAAAAAAAAAAAACTTCCTCAAACCTTTCCTTGTATGCTGACTAAAGTAAACAAGAACAGCAGGTCTAATTTGTGTAATGTGATGCTCGTGGTTGGAGTGTGTTACTCATGAAACTAATTATATATCTTTGAACGCATCAAGGAAATTGGGCTTCTGTGCTTTTAAATGATTGAGTGTGTCTCCTCAGACTCATATTAAGGTAATTAGGATTATTATATAAACTAATCTTGTACATAAAGGCTGAGATTGATGGTTAAAGCAAACTCTTTATGAAAGAGAAAATGCAAAGTGTAAAATAAAATTTTTTAAAAATTATTAGATGCAAAAGAAGAAAAAATGCATAAAAGACAAGAGATAAGTTGACAACAAATTTATTTAACAGTAAAATAAAAAATAAAACAAAAGTTCTAAGGACTAATTTCTGCAAAAATAAAATAAACAAAATAGATAAAATATAAAAAAATCAAATGTCTTTCTTAACTTGATAAATAAAAAAGATTAAAGTAAACTAAACTAAAATCATTTTTGAGTGTAAATTGTTTTAAAATAAAATAAAAAAAATAAAACAAATTAAGAACTAACTCATGCTAAAATAAAATAAAATCTTCTTGATGAACTTGATACAAAATATTTACTGAGAATATATAAAATATATACTAAAAACAAATTTGTTTCAAATAAGAATAAAACCAAAGATATAATATCAAAAATATCAAAGTAAACTAAACTAAAATACCTTCTGAGAATAAATGAGTTTAAATAAACATAAAAAATAAAACAAAAGTTATAAGGACTAATTCATGATAAAATAAAATCTTCTTGATGAACTTGATACAAAATATAAAACTAAACTAAACTAAAATAAATTCCGAGAACAAATTTATTCATTCATTCATTCATTTTCTTGTTGGCTTAGTTCCTTTACTAATCCGGGGTCACCACAGCGGAATAAACCGCCAACTTATCCAGCAAGTTTTTACGCAGCGGATGCCCTTCCCGCCGCAATCCATCTCTGGGAAACATCCACACACACATTCACACACTACGGACAATTTAGCCTACCCAATTCACCTTTACCGCATGTCTTTGGACTGTGGGGGAAACCGGAGCACCCGGAGGAAACCCACGCGAATGCAGGTAGAACATGCATACTCCACACAGAAATGCCAACTGAGCCAAGGTTCGAACCAGCGACCCAGCATCCTTCTTGCTGTGAGGCAACAGCACTACCTACTGCGCTACGGCCTTGCCCCAACAAATTTATAATAAAACCAAAGTTCTAAGAACTAATATTGCAAAAATAAAGTTAAAACATAAAATAAAATAAAAAAAATATCTCTTTTTTAAACTTGATAAATAAAAAATATCTAAGAACACTAAATTAAAATTATTTATGCAAAAAAAAAATTGTTTCAAAAAAAAAAAAAAAAAAAGTTCTAAGGACTAATTCATGCAAAAATAAAATAAATAAAATAAGTCTTCTTTCTTGAACTTGCAACAAAATATCTAAATAAATGTAAAAAATATGTTCAGAGAGTAAATTTGTTTCAAAATAAAATAGAAATAAAATAAGTTATGAGGATTAATCAGTGCAAAAAATGAAATAAAATAAAATAAAAAAATGTTTTTTTTTAGAACTAAATACAAAATGAACTGAAACAAAATATCAAAGTAAACTAAATTGAGTTCAGAGAACATTTTTATTTCAAAATACAATAATAAACTAAACTAATAAAACAAACCAAAACAAAATAAAATCAAATAAAGCTGTCCTATTTTCAGTCATCACTTCTGTGATGCTTCTAATTTTATTTTTAGTTATTTATCATTATTTCTTTGTTAGATTTTTTGGTAACTTAACAGATACATACTATTCAAATCTAATTTGGAAAAGATTGCTCCAGACTAAAAAGTTTATTGTTGCATAATGCATACCGTTTCCCATTTGTTTAAAAATACCACTTAGCATAGAGTACAAGCATGTTTATTTGTGTCTGGCATCTCTTGTGTCTGCTCCGTCTGATGTCTGTATGGCAGGTGTGGGGGCGGAGTTTTGAGCTTTGACTGACATCTGTCACGCTGCCAATCATTCTCCGTATGATCTCCACCTCTTTAACCTCACATTTACCAAGTGCTTTAATGTATGTCTTTGACCCACAGACTGAGCGCTGACCCAATGCCCCTCTCCAGCCAACTTCATTCAGCAATCACCACCTGTCACTCACTCCAAAGCCCCGCCCCCCGACTGAATAAAGCCCAAAGCGACTCAGAAGTGACTCTGCTGTTGATCTGGTTAACCTTCAGGGAACTATAGCAGCACAACAAAGCAATCAAGTAACATCTAACCATGCACTAAAAAATAAAGGTATGAGAGCTGTCACTGGGGTGATACCTTTTCAAAAGGTACACATTTATACTTAAATGGTCCATATTGGCACCTCAAAAGTTAAATTAGTACCTAAAAAATTTAAGAGGAACAATTTTGCACTTTTTAGGTACTAATATATACCCTTGAGGTATTAATGTGGACCTTCTAGGTACAAATTTGTACCTTTTGAAAAGGTACCACCCCAGTGACAGCTTGTGTACTTTTATTTCTGAGAGTGTGGGTCAAAAGTGTAATTCACACTCATCACAGAAACACAATATTACTGACAGTTCTGGATCAAATATATGTTTTCAGAAAGAAAAAGAAAACTGAGATTATTGTGTGAGATTTTGGTGTGTTGAGAAATTGAAGAAGAAAACCAGGAGGACTTACGGGTATCTTCACAGCAGAATCCCTAAATAAGCACTCGCCTTCGATGTTCATCGTAAAATCTCTCAACTACTGCAGCAGGCACTCAGTTAAATACACAATTTATTGGGCAGGGCTTATTAGTAGAAACAGAATCTGCCTTTACAAGTTTAGTATGGAAATTTTGTTTTTAGGGCCTTGCCTGAAAGTATCACCAGGTCATTTGTTCATTTGTTTCCATGTGTGCATTCCTTCGGAGGCATGATACTGTATTTCCAACACAATCTCACAGCAATTCGATCTAATTCGTACAATTTAGTACGACTTGCTCATCTCCCAATGACAGTTGGGTTTAGGGGTGGGGTTAGGTGCCATGCCTCCTTTTTAATTACGTACGAATTTCATATGACTGAACTCTTACGAATTCATACAAATTAGCCACTAAACTGGCAAAACGTAAAATACTTACGTTTTCTAGTAAGATCAGGGTGGTATTTCACTCATAGTCCGTCATGCCTGATGTGCACTTATAATTTACACTCCTTTGGATAAATGATACCGTCTCCCAAACAAAGGCAGTTAGACCTAATGTGCCTACGGCTTATTATTATCACTCAGAATACATCTTACAATGTAAAAAATACAATTTACATATTTCAAGAAAGTTGTAATCTTTCAGGTGAAAGGAAACAATAGCTTACCTAAAGGAACTAACTACATACTGTACAGTATAAACAACCATTTTAATTTTATTAGAATAATCGAAAATAAAAACAATGTTTAGTCAAACAAACCAGAATTAGCATTTTGTCCAAAATAAAACAAGAGTTAAAATAAAAAGAACAGTCGGCGCCAGCGGTGTAGTGGTTAGTAAGTCGACACATGCATTCCAGTGCTCACAGCGACCTGAGTTTGATTCTGCCTCGCGGTCCTATGCCGATACTTCCCCTCTCTCTGCTCCCCATGCTTTCCTGTCAATTCTCTCTACTTTCATATCCAAATAAAAGTGAAAACCTTGAAAAAATAACTATAAAAAAATTTTAAACAAATAAATAAAAAGAACATAGATTTAAATACATACGAGCAATATCACTCGAGTAGCAGTGTGATGTGGCTGTATATCAGGCACTGGTGGGAGGCGTGCGTTGGCTCGAGGTTGCAGGCTGAGTGCCTTAGTGTGCCACCAGTGACAATATACAGCCACATCGCGCTGCTACGAGTGTGATATTGCGTTTATACAACAGTTCGACAGAATGAAAAAAGAAAATCAAACACGAAGAGTCTCAAAATCCGTTTTGTACGAGTAACTACTTTCTTCTGCCTTTCATTCACATCTACAGCTGAACATCAGTGCAGTGAAAACCGCTCCTCATTTACAAACGTCTCTTTAGAGCTAGTGTTTGAATGATTCTCTAGCATGATGAACTATTCTTAATAAACTGCATAGTTACATTCTAAACTACATTCTCGCCTAAAGACCTCAAAAGTAGATTATGTTGTCCAACAGCTGCAATGTTTGTCAAACTGTAGTCAACTGCTTGCCAGTCGTGTGGGTGGAGTAATACACAAGAGTGAAACGGCTGTACGACTGCCAATATTACTTTAATATCTCACGGCTATCAGTCAATCAGATTCGAGAATCAGACAGAACTATTCTTTAAATATATATATATATATATATATATATATATATATATATATATATATATATATATATATATGTATATGTATATTTGTTATACTTTTTTATATTTATTATTTTATCTTTTTCTTTTCAGTTTATAAAATTTATAGCAAAATATACAGCTTGAAAATTGAATTAACATTTTATTTATTTTCATAAGTATATTTACTACAAACCAATTCTATCATCTGTATTATAAAATTAAAATAATACTAAACGAATAAATAAAACTAAACGTTGTTATTGCCTAATTTGAAAATAAATAAAAAGTAATTTAAACTAATCCTATTAATTATCAAAAAAAATTATCAATACAATTAACAAATTAACTATAAAAGTTAAAAAATAAATAATTCATACAAATATAATAATAATGTATTTATATAATATTAATATAATAATGAATATAATAACGCACACTTACTAACCAGATCACCAGTTCACGCTGTTAAAAAGTCAACCGAGGTCCGGCCAAGCGTGAACTCATTCAAATGCTGCCATTATTCCTGTTTGCACCCCAGACAGACACACACACACACTAATGAAGTTAACTCTGATCCCATGAAGACCTTTCCTCCTCTTTAGTGCCACTGATTCAATAATACCCCTTTTTGACTTTCCAATCACCCTGACTGCATTTCATCAACAAATCCCGAGTGCTGACACATACACACACACACACACACAGGTGCTACGGCACGGCTGCTAAACTACATTGGGCACGGTTTCTTTGTCCGGGCATCATTTAATTGATAAATGAGTGAGACGAGCATTGTGTGAGCAGCTGACAGTGGCTTTTTGTAGTGTGTTTGAGGTGTACACAGGGACATCTGCCTTCAGTCTGGCTTCAGAGAGGGGCATTATGGGAAGGTTAGCCGGGGCAAGGCTGAGTGAGCAGTCACAATGATGAATTCAGTAACACCAAGAGTAACGTTTGCATTCATTTGAATTGATACAGCTGCTGTGACAGATTTAACATGGCTGAGCGTTGGCCACTTTATGGCAAAACCCTGCGGGTGAACAGGGTAAACAAACAAATTGTTAGTACCATATTTACCCAGTTGACTGATTAAATTGCTTTGTTAAATGGACAGTTTGGTGAAGGTTTGAAAACACATGAGAGAGTGTAAATGGTGAGTTCATTTTCATTTTTAGGTGAACTATTCCTTAAAAATCTGTGATGATTTTAAGGTGGCCGAGGGAACCACAAGTTACTGCAAGGATCGCTCCACTTTTTTTTGGAATAGACTCATTTTAACAAGTCATCTAGAGTTAAACAGGTGGGTTTTAGCATTTTTTGCATCCATTTGGTCGAACTCTGGGTCTGGCAGGAGCACTTTTACCTTAGCTTAGCATAAATCATTGAATCAGATTATACCATCTCACTCAGAAATGTTTCAATAATTTTCCTAAATTTTTAGTTGCCCCGACACATTTTTCTTTAGACGGTGGAATTTGCAGCACTTCTGTATTTGCATTTGTTGTGAAAATTTGTATGCCTTATCAAAATAATGACAATTTTTCAGTTTGTTAGTGTCCTTCTATTTGCAAGTGTTTTTGTAAACTTGTAATGCATTTGCTCCAAACCCTTTTGTAAGAGGAACTACTTTCATCTGCCATTCATTAGCTCTCTCAGCAACCAAACAATATGCAGTAGTAGTATTTCTAGTACTTCTCACATATTCTATTTATTTATTTATTTATTTTTATTGTATTTATCTATCTTTTATTTAATTATTCATTATATTTTATTTATTTATTTGTTTGTTCATTTATTTATCTTTAATTTATTTATTTATCTTTTATTTATTTATTTATTTATTTATCTTTTATTGATTTAATTTATTTACCTACTATTTTTTTATTTATTATTTATTTTCCTTTTATTTATTTATTATGTATTTATCTTTTATTTATTTAATTATTAGTATCTTTTTATTTATTTATTTTTTTTATTTATTTATGTATTAAAATTTATTTATGTATTTAATCAATTATTTTGTTATTTTTATAAAATTTTTTGTTTATTTAATTATTTATTTATTTAATTATTCATTCATTCATTCATTCATTCATTCATTTATTCATTCATATAGGGAACATAGGAATCCATTTTCATCAGTCCTTAATACAAAAAACTTATTTACACATTTCTTTGCAACATAAAATGCTTTTTGAAAAAAAAAAAAAAATGTGTGTGTGATATGAATGAAACAGTGCAGTATAGTGTATGTAAGAGCTGCTGAAGTGGGCATTTATGGTTCCAAGCAGGAGATAAAAAAAAAACTGAAATAACATTTATTGTAATTGAAATCTACAGAGATGCATTAATAAAGCGCAACAAAACTAAACTTAAAGTTTTTAATGTTTGCTTTACATTAGACTGAAAAATACGTTATGAAAAGCCATAAAGGTCATCATTTCTAAACTGACATGAACAGTGTTTGCCTGCAATATTTCACCATAATAGTCATCTGTGTCACAAAAATGTTCCTATGGGGCTGCTACAGTGATGTCTTATGGGTGGTCCCTAAGAATTCTTAACTCTGAAAATAAAACTCTGGTCATCATTTGTTCACCCTTGTGTTGTTCCAAAACACAAAACCAAACCACACAAACATAAACATGAAGGCAAATCATCACAGCTTTATGGGCTGCTGCTAATGCAACCACATATGAACACACATTGAACACATTCGCCATATGACTTTGTACTACACACAAACACATTAAAACCACCACACGCGCACTCACACACACTTCTGCTGATGTGCAAATGCAGATGTTTTCTTTATTCGGTCGGTCTGTGGTCATTGGGAATAAGAGACTTGTGCATGTGGGGAACAGAGTATTCTTTAACCCTGAGAGGCTTCAGGGATTCAGACTGAACCCACAAATACACCTCACTCACCTACTGGTGTTTTTACTGCTCTTTTTATCTTTCCCTGACCCAAATCAAGTTTCAGTGTAACTTATGAAATTTTATATTAGCTTTTTTTTATGAACTTAAAGTATTAATTAATTATTAATTATTTAAAATAAATAAAAATGTTTAAATTGCAATTTTAAAATGCAACCATTTCACAGTGACCAAAATAAAGACTTTATTAGTACTGCTTCGTGTAAATAAAATAACATATTTTAAATAAGTTTTGGTTATTTTACTATTACTTTGGTTATATTATTAATTTTAAAAGAATTAACAATTTCACAGTGACAAAAATGAATGGTTTATTAATACTGATTTGTGAAAATTAAATTTAAGATAAACTATTATACCAAATAAAAAATATATTATATTTTGATTTAATATAGCTCTATTAATTTTATACCATTTATTATTATTTATTATTAATTTGATACAAATTCAATATCATAACATGATTTTAAATAAAGATGCATAAATTAACAATTTTATTTAGATTGAAGAAAATATTTTGACTCGAATGTGTCTACTTAAAAAATTATTCAAATTTTTATGATAAAATAAATAAATAAATGTTGAATAAATAAATGTTTTTAAATACAGTTGTAAATCTATTTAAATATTTTTAATTAAATTAAAATTTAATTAAATAAAATATAGTGCTATTAAACTTTATACAATTTAATATTATTTATTATTAATTTTTAAAATGTCTAATTAAAAATATGAAAAAAAATTTAAATTATCAAATAAATATAACAAATAAATAAATGTTTTTAAAATCAGTGGTCAATCTATTTAAATATAATAAATTATAGAACTTACAAACCTGAATAGCTTGCTTGGTTAGGGACTTGTGGAGTTGCGCATTAATGGATTTGCTCTTCAGTGTTTGGACTTTCAGCAGTGAAAATTAAATCACACTCAACTGAATTTCAACTCTAAAAACAGGACTGACACGGTTTCAATTTACCAGAACTCATTTGTTAGGTTGCTTTGACACAATCTACATTGTATATGCACTATAGAAATAAAAATGAATTGAATTTAAAAACCATTATTCCATGATGCATCTTGTCCTACATATCCTTTGTGATTTTCTCTTAGACTCATGTGAACATATGAATTCCAGTACTAGCATGAACGTACTTGATTTGAGGGCAGAAGGAGTGACCTCTATCTCACTGCTCAGGTACGGATGCAGGATGTTGAGTTCGGGTTCAGAGTGGTCCGGACTGGAGCGACCGGATGCAAAACTGCCCCCGGGACTCACTAGCGCCCTCTGCTGGAGCTCCAGTTTTTCAAACACTGCTGTCAGCTGAGGGCAGATTAAAAACAAACACAAATCACTTTAGAATACATCACAAACTTCAGCAACTAACAAACAAACAAGCAAAGTCTACAGCTGGAAAATGAAATGAAGATGTTCAAGTGTTTAAAATATTATGATTAAAATTACAGTTATGAAAAAATTACAATTTGACAGAGACCAAAATGTAAAATTACTTAGTACTGCTTCGTGTAAAATTAAATTGAATTAAATTAAATTAAAGAAAAAAAGAACAAAAAAGGAAAAGATAAATAAAAATAACAAAAGAAAAGGCATAAGAAAAGAAAACAAGAAAAATAAAAAATATATAAGATAAAGAAAAAAAAGAAAAAATAAAATAAAAAGGAAAAAAATAAAATAATAAAATTAATTAATAATAAAAGAAAAATAAATAATAAAAGAAAAATAAAAGAAAACAAATATCAAATAAACAATAGGAAAATAGAAAAAACAGGAAAAAAGAAAACAATAAAATAAAACGAAATTAAATAAAAAATAAATAAGATAAAAGAAAAAGGAAAGAAACATTTTTAATTAAACAAAATCAAACAAAACAAAATAAACAAGCCTACTGCTGGGGGAACAAAAACAAACAAAAAAAATGTACTTATATTAACTTATATAATGCATTTCTCAGTACTGATAATGTTCAAAAGTGAGTGAAAAAGTTGGCAGAATATATTCTTTGGACGTCAAAAAGAAAAATCAGTGTGACCAAGCAAAAAAAAAAAAAAAAAAAAAAAAACAATATCAGTAACAGATTCTCACTCAGAGTAAAGCCCTGAACGAAACACAGGCCAATATCAATAATAGATGCTTCAAATATTGCTGTGAAAGTAAGACTGGAAAAATAGATGATGTTTGCTTTGGACGTACAGTATGAGAAAATGGGTTTGTGAAACTCATAATACAAAAAAAAAAAAAAAAGTTATTGCGGCCCCAAAATATGTTTGTACACTTCAGCCACACATAAAAACATTTGACTTTAACGCATTACTATATTTTTATGACAAAATGTATTTTATTAACAGCAAAAATAGCACTGATAACCTCAGTGATGAATTTTATACAAACGAATGTCCAGTTGAAAAAGCGATACAAAATAAAATAAAATATTTACAATAAAAATTAAAGGTCAGTGTTTTGTTTTATAGATTTTTTTTGTATATACTTATTTTATTAATTAATTTTTTTATATACTTATTGTATTTATCAAACTATTATCATTTTGCCTTTGTTTGTATTGTTTGTGTATTTTTTATTGTTAATTGTTGTGTAAATGTTTGTTGGACCAAATTTGTAAGTCACTGAGTTTGAACGTTAAAAAACAATAAAGAAAGTTATTGTTGCATACACTACCTGGTAAAAAGTCTTGTCACATATCCAAGTTTCATGAACATCAAATAATAACGACTTCTTGTTGATCGTTTGGTATCAGAAGTGGCTTATATGAAAGGCAAAGGCCTCTAGATTATGCTTATTTTCCCAAAATAAAATATGATCATGCCTTGATTTTTAATGATTTCATTAGGACAGTAAGGTCTGACTTTGCTTAGACAAACGTCTTGTCACTGAACAGAAATAATGTCCAGTATAGAATATAAAGTCATGCTGCAGTGGAAACAGAATGAATATTGTGTCCGACTCCATCATGAGCTTGGAGGACTGCATCCATACATCTCTGCTGTGACTCAAATCACTTATTATTAAAGTCATCTGGAATGGCAAAGAAAGCGTTCTTGCAGGACTCCCAGAGTTCATCAAGACTCTTTGGATTCATCTTCATTGCCTACTTCATCTTACCCCAGACATGCTCAATTATGTTCATGTCTGATGACTGGGCTGGCCAATCTTGGAGCACCTTGACCTTTTTTGCTTTCAGGAATTTGATGTGGAGGCTGAAGTATGTGAAGGAGCGCTATTCTGCAGAAGAATTTGCCCTCTCCTGTGGTTTGTAATGTAATGGGCAGCACAAATGTCTTGATACCTCAGGCTGCTGATGTCGCCATCCCCTCTGCAGATCTCTCGCACATCCCCATACTGAATGTAACCCCAAACCATGATTTTTCCTTCACCATACTTGA
>NC_133176.1:7430000-7492500 GCF_049306965.1 Danio rerio
CCTCCCCTGAACCAGATCCAATACAGAATAAATATGATGGCAGTATAATAAACAAATATCAAATGTAATTATTTAAAATACATAATCAATGCTGACAGGTGTTTGGTAGCACAAGCATTAAGCATCAATGGTCGATAGAAATACTTTATGTAGAAATATAAACACATAAACTGTATACCAAGTTGAATGTATAAAAAATACTGTTGCGTTTATTCTGTAACATTGTAAAGAAATATAGTTTTATGATTAAAATAAAGTGGAATATGGACTACACCCATTATTTGTGCTTAAATGGGGTGAAAAAAATAATATGCAATTACTAACAAGTTAATATACACAGCCATCAGACAATAATTAGACACATTACACGGGCAGGCGTACGTTAATTGTCTATAGAACAGACTCTAATGTAACGCTTGAGTGCTTGGGTGTGAAATTCATCAGTCGTTTGGCTTCGAAAGTGGTTTAATCTCAGAAACATGACAGCAGTATGAGAAACAAATATGAAATGGTTAAATAATAATAATAAACAGTCATCTGTGCTTAGTAGCACAAGCGTTAAGCATTAATGGTCACTAGAAATGTTATACTTACTTTAATAAAAATGTGTCAATTAAACTAAATCTGTGTACAATTGTTTTTTTAGATTCTATAACATTGCAGAGTAAATATGCAGAGAAATCATGTATTGATATGTTAGTATTTTTAATGACTAAAATATCTTTGAGTGCTTCTAAAAACATTTATCTTCCTGAACCAGATCAAATAATAAAGAATAAACATAACAGCAGTGTGATAAACACATAGAAAATGCTATTTAAAATATTTAATTTGCTGACAGGGCGACACGGTGGCTCAATGGTTAGCATTGTCGCCTCACAGCAAGAAGGTCGCTGGTCGTAGTGTATGTGTGTGAATGGGTGTGTTTGGGTGTTTCCCAGTACTGGGTTACGTCTGGAAGGGAATAAAACATATGCTTGATAAGTTGCTGGTTCATTCTGCTGTGTCGACCTCTGATGAATAAAGAGACTAAGCTGAAGGAAAATAAACATTCACAGCCTCGAAACAGCAACCTTCTGGCCATAAGGCAACAGTGCTAACCACTGAGCCACCGAGTCGCTGCTGATAAAATTGTGTTGTTTTTTTAAGTTATATCATATCAATATATATTGCTTGTTTATTTTAGTATGATTTAATGTTTTTAACTTCTGATACAATAGCATTTTTATATTCAAAGTTAGTTATAAGAAACACTGTTATCGCAACACTCAACAACCTCGTACATTTTCCCAGAATCATAAATAATAATAAACATGATAAACAAATATAAAATTAAATAACAAACTTTAAAAACTTGAGGCGACAAGAGTTACCAAAAAAATTGGTCATACTTTATTTTAATGTACAATTCAAGACTATTAGCTCAATAAATTACAGATTAGCTACTTATTAATAGTTAGAAAGGTAGTTGGGTAGTTTGGTTTAGGTATTGGATAGGATTATGTAGAATAAGATCACACTATATAAGAGAGAATAAACATTTATTTCTTAATAACAGGCAGATAATAAGCCAAAAGACAGAATTGTTAACTTAAACTAAGCTGCATTTATTTCCTGCACGTTTATCCAAATCAGACGGGCCTTACTGTCTTTACCCCCACCTCTCCAGGTGCTGACAACAACCAATAAGAATCAGAAATTTTGCCAGAATTTAGTCCTTTGTGCGATTTTAAAAAGTCAAAATGTGTTTTTTTTTTATTTAATTAGCTCAGAAAAAAATACATAGCTTGTTTATTTTAGATTATTAAATAATTAAATAAACCGTAAGAAATTGTTATCGCAACACTAAACATTGCATAATTTCCAAGTGTCATACAGCTCAATAATAAACTACGCAACGATAAACAAATATCAAATTAAATAAATACAAGCATCAGTAGAAATGCTTATATATATATTTTTAATTGTCACTATTTTAATGTGCAACTCAAGCTCAATAAACAACCAACTAGCTACAGTTCCTATTAATAGTTAGTAAAGTGGGAGTTGGGTTTAGGTATTGGATAGGATCATGTAGAATAAGATCATAATTAATAAGTGTTAATAAACAGTTAATATCCTAACAACCAGCAGATAATAAGCCAACAGACAGAATTTATACCTAAACTAAGCTGCATTTGTTTGCTTCATGTTTATCCAAATCTGACCAAATCAGATGGGCCTTACTATCTTTACCCCCACCTCTCCAGTAGGTGCTGACAACAACCAATAAGAATCAGAATTTATGCCAGAATTTAGTCCTTTGTGCGATTTTAAAAAGTCAAAATGTGTTTTTTTTTTATTTAATTAGCTCAAAAAATATATATAGCTTGCTTATCTTAGTGAGATTATTAAATAATTAAATAAACCGTAAGAAATCGTTAACGCAACACTAAACATTGCATATTTACCCAGTGTCATGCAGCTCAATAATAAACAACGCAATGATAAACAAATATCAAATTAAATTAAAAACTTTAAGGTGACAAGCGTTTGTGATAAATACGAGCATGAGTTGAAATGTTTATATTATATTGTTTTAAATTGTCACTATTTTAATGTACAACTCAAACTCAATAAACAACTAACTAGCTACAGAACCTATAGTTAGTAGTTGAGTTTAGGTATTGGATAGGATCATGTAGAATAAGATCATACTTTACAAGTGCTCATAAAGCGGTAATATCTACATAACAGGCAGGTAAATACAGTAAGCCAACAGAGTTGCTATGCTTAAACTAAAGTGTTACCGTATTGAATTATTTTTAATTGATTGGTTGAATGGCTAAAAACATTCCTCCTAAGCTATTCACGAGACATGAGAGCAGAATAATAAACAAATATAAAAATAATATCTAAAAATAAAAGCTCATCCGACAGGTGTCTGTGTTTGTGAGCACGTGCGTTAAGCATCAATGCTCAAATTAGATGTGACAAGGGAATCAGAAGCTGTCAAACATAATGTCACGGTGGCGTTATGAGGCGAGAGGATGCGGACGGTAATGAGAGAAAATGCGGCGTGGTCTCTGACCGTCTCGGATTGGCACGTTGACAAGCGGCCATAAAGTCGGGCCGGCTGATGAATTCATTCGCCAGCCACTAATGAATTAGCACTTCCCTTCTTCTGCCCGCGCTCGCCTTTCCAATCACGTCTGGCAGCGGAAACAACGGCTTAATGAAAGACAAAAAGAAAAAAGAAAACATCAACGGCGAGGGCAGGTGTAGCGTGAGGAGGAAGCTGGATCTGAAGTCATCTGCATCCGTAACTGTTTTTCAGGAAAACAATAACCGGTGACACGCGACAGGAATACGCATCATCAATCATGGGGAAATATTGCAGCCCATCGCTCCCAGAGCCTGGTCTGTGTGGTGCGATGGCCTGACATTTCTCGCTCAGAAAAATAAACCGAAATCATCCAGATCAGATGGCAAAAGTGTGCATGAGAGAGAGAGATAGTGAAAGAGAGCTCATAATATTGATAAATGCCACAAACTAAGGATTTATATATATATATATATATATATATATATATATATATATATATATATATATATATATATATATATATATATATATATATATGTGTGTATGTATGTGTGTGTGTGTGTGTGTGTGTGTGTGTGTGTGTGTGTGTGTGTGTGTATATATATATATATATATATATATATATATATATATATATATATATATATATATATATATATATATATATATATATATAATTATAAAACAAATATTAAAAAAATTAATAAATAGAAAATATAAAAATAAATAAATAAATATAAAATAAATAATATAAAAATGAATATAAAATATAAAAAACAATATAAATATGAATATAAAAATAAAGTACATATAAAAATAAATAAATTAATAAATAAAATGTAAAAATTAAAATTAAATTATATATAAAATTATTAAAAAATAAATAATAATAGACAAAAATAAATGATAAAAATGTAATTAAATATAAAAACAAACAAAACAAGATATAACAAAATTATATATATATATATATATATATATATATATATATATATATATATATATATATATATATATATACTTTATAATTTTGTTATATATAATATATATAATTTTGTTATATATATATATATATATATATATATATATATATATATATATATATATATATATATATATTATTGTTATTACAATTATTATTATTATTATTATTATTATTATTATTATTTATATATTTTTCCCGCTATGTAAAGTATGTTTGGCAATATGTACTGAAGTATGTCACTTGCCAATAAAGTGAATTGAATTGAACTAAATTGAACTGAAAGCAATTATTGATTTGAATTGAGTAACAGAGAGATTTGATTTCTATAAAAAACTTCAATTACAATTATTTAACCATTTGACATATTATTTACCACAATTCATTTGTGAAAAAAACAACTCTGTTGATTACTAAACACAACCCAACATCACAACACCATTCACGAACAAAAACATTAATTGGGTTTATCAATGTATAATTAAAACCAACAATAACTCTTGATTTAATTATGTTTTTGAAAACTGATACAATATATTGTCCATTTCATTTGAGAGAAAGAGAGAGAGAAAGGGATTGGTGGGGGGGGTAGAGAGAGTAATCTGAGGGAATGACTTCTCCAGATGTTTCATAGATTTCTATCTTTCCATATGTCTCCAGGTCTTCCTCTAACTGCTTTATACCTGATCAAGCTCCATTTCTGGGACCGAAGTGTGCGCTTGAGATATTCATCACCGTCATTGTGTGTTTATAAATGCTGCACGTCATTCCCGATGTGTGTGACTCACAGAAAAAGAGCGCATGTCAATTTCAGCCAATCACAAATGCAAACAGGGAAAATAGACAATGAAAAGCCCTTACTTAACATCAGTAGGCAGGCAATAAGCTGCCTTATGTTTCAGGTAACCTCTGGAAGAGTATTACCAATGGACAGCAGTTCAGAAATGTCTCTCACGAGGGCCGTAACGCAGACACACTTTCAGCTTTTTAACACTACCGAGAGTCATTCTTCAAAATGACCTGCATTTATGTATTAACAGAATATAGACTACTATAGACTTATGGCTCAACAAAGTAGGTGGAACTACTATAAATAGGTTACAAATACATAAAGTGAACAAAACTCTTAAAATTGAGCTTTTTAATATTATTTTTATTTTTTAAAATAATTATATATTTATATTTTATTATATTTAATTTAAATGTTTGTTATTATTATTATTATTATTATTATTATTAACTATATATATTTTCAATTTTTATTACATTTCATTTAAATTATTATTATTATTATTATTGTTATTATTATTATTATTTATATTATTATTATTATTATTATTATTATTATTATTATTATGTATATTTTTATTATCTAATTATAAATTTTATTATTCATGCACACTTTTACAACTAAATATTCCAGAACGTTTCCATGACTTTTCCAAAATATTTAGGTAAATATAGAGTTAATAGTTTTTAACCACTAATATCAATAAAAAATATATTATTTTGAGGGTGTTTATTTGTAATATGTTTTTAAAAATTATTTTGTTGTCTGCTATAGACTAAAAACTAAAATAAATCAATTAAATTAACTCAAATTAAAGCATTAGAGTCAAGTTAACAGAAAAAAAATAGAATTAATTGGGTTTGAGTTCTGCTAAGTCAAAGTAACCTTTTTTTTAATTATGAGGTCATTCTCATTTCATTTAGGGATTTTTACTGTTAGGATTTATAGTATATTTATGACCTTATGTTTATGTAATGTCTACGTACACATGGTAAATAAGAATAAAATGCACGTTCAGATTTATTACAGTATCTCAAAAAATGTTTGACAATCTTAGTTTGTTTAATTTTTTTATCTGCAAAATAGTTGTTTGAAAATACCTTGCTGTCTGATGAAAATATTCTAGAAATGTTGGCTAGTGTTTTCATAAGATTTAAATTTCCATGACTTTTCCAGAACATTTTAGGTTTATTTGTTTTTCCAAAACTTTTCCAAGCACTGAAAATGAATTGACAAATTTCCAGGACTTTTCCAAGACCGTGTGAACCCTGATTTTATCATTATATATGTATTACTTATATATTTAGACATTTTATTTCTATCGAGAATGAAACATGCAGCCCAATAGCATGCAACAAAAGCTAATTTTGAAAACATTGTGTTGAGTCATTAAAAATTGCCTTGTTAACCTCTAAAGGCCACTTACATTTGTTCTATGTCATTAGATGGGATGTTATGGTGCCTAATAGCCTGGGCTGAAACTGGTTTCCTTAATATAAAAATACAAAACACTGTCCGTTTAGTCACTAATGGTTAAGTCAACACCTCAACCAGAGAGCTTCTGTAAAATATAAAAAAATAAATAAATAAATAAAAATAAAAAAATACATTATATATATATATATATATATATATATATATATATATATATATATATATATATATATATATATATATATATATATATATATATAATATATACAAATACCTAGTTGTTTTGTCTTTCTTTAGTATTTGTTTTTGTTTAGTTTTTGTTTTTATTTGTTATTTGTTTAGTTTTTATTTAGGTTTTGTTTAGCGTTTGTTTAGTTTTCGTTTTTGTTTAGGTTTCGGTTTAGTTCTTGTTTTGTTTAGTATTTGTTTAGTTTTTGTTTTTATTTAGGTTTTGATTAGTTTTTATTTAGGTTTTGTTTAACGTTTGTTTAGTTTTTGTTTTTGTTTAGGTTTTGTTGTAGCTGTTGTTTTGTTTAATATTTGTGTAATATTTGTTTTTGTTTCGTTTTAATTTTTATTCAGGATTTGTTAAATTTTAGTTGTTGTTTCTGTTTAGTATTTGTTTAATATTTGTTTTTGTTTAGGGTTTGTTGTTGTTTTTTTAGTATTTATTTAATATTTATTTTTGCTTAGTTTAGGTTTTGTCTAGATTTTGATTAGGTTTTTGTTTAGTTTTTGTTTAGTTTTTATTTAATTTTTGTTTTGGTTGTGTTGTTTTTGTTTAGTATTTTTTAATGTACGTTTTTGTTAAGTTTAGGTTTTGTTTTGTTTCATTTTTGTTGTTTTTGTTTGGTATTTTTTTGTTCAGGTTTTGTTTTGTTGTTGTTTTTTATTAATTTATTTTTTGGGACATACATAAAATCATGTGCTTTTTTGCATAAAATATTAAGAAAGAAATACAAACTAACAAGCCACCCAGAAAAGAAGAAGCATCATCTACCAAACTAATATTAAAACCTCTCAACTAGCAGCAACTTTCTTCTAAGTGTTGAATTGATTTGCATTCAAATGTTAGCAGACATCTGGCCCTCATTTCTCTCAGCTGAAACAGATACTGGCCTGAGGAAACACGATGTCAAACAATGCTGACTAATGTCACTTTCTCTTGTAATCCATTACCTCCTCTACCTGCATGCTAATGACAGATAGAGCCTGTTGCCATGCCAACCCTGCCTGCCAATCAACACCAGGTCATGACAGGA
The DNA here is from genome assembly GCF_049306965.1 of Danio rerio. Lineage (NCBI taxonomy): Eukaryota > Metazoa > Chordata > Actinopteri > Cypriniformes > Danionidae > Danio > Danio rerio. Next base: position 7,437,554 of record NC_133176.1, read on the forward strand.
TTTCGCCACGGCTAGTGAATGAGCCATTCGTCTGTCAAAGTGATGCTGATTTGGAGTGTTACAGTGGAGGACAGGATTATCTATAAAAAGCTGATGCAAGAAATCTTAGGGGGGAAAAAAAACGCAGCCAGGTCACTAGCTTTTGGAAGAGAGCTTGGAGTTCAACATCATTTCAAACATATCTTCCAGAAATGTCTGATCAATATTAGAGAACTGTGAAATTGGTTTATTTAATCCCCAAATTTGGGAACACTATTTATGTCATGATCACCAGCGATCCACTCCTGGCAAATCACTGATGAACTACACATTTCACACAAACAAACTAGAATTCCCGTCATGCCGTTTCACACACACACCGGTTGCCGTTCACCACTGATGACTCGCACACAGCTGAATCCCCCCGTCATCACTGATCATCTGGACTACATATACAGCACACATACTGTACACCAGTTGAGGACCGAGTCTTTGTTTGTTGTCATTATGCATTATTTTTGTTTTGCTTTTTGTTTTCCTGCCTTATTTCTGATCTTAGCCCCGCACTGCCCCGTTTTGACCCCATGCCTGTTTTTCGACTACGTCTTGGATTTGAAATTTATTTATTTAACAGGGACATTGCTCAATAATGAACAGTTTAAGACTTCACACTTAGCTGATGATTGATTATAAAGCTTGTTTGGCATGCTGTCCTGGGAAAGAGTTTGAGTCCCGCTAGTTCAGAAGGCAAAATGTCTGTCCTATGTGCAAGTTGTAAATCCAACCTTTAGTTTGGCAGGTTGTACTGAAAAAGTTGTGTGAAGTGACTCAGTTTCTTTGTTTGCGCCACTTAGTCGTTCAGACGTCATATTTCAATAGCAGTCCTTTTGTTTTTTTATTATTCAAGACAACGCAATGTGATTTAATGTAAAGGCCTACTTTTGAATTCTCCATGTTAAACAGTAAACTCTATTTTTATGACTGGAATCCATCATAGACATCATACCATTCCTTGTGCTCTCTTTCCACATGTCTTTCCCTCATCTAATTCTCCCCACTTTTTCACTCTAGATGACAAATAAACCTGACAAAAGGTCTCTGTAAATCTCCCAGTGTGATCGCCCACAGAGGGGCATCGACATCAATCACACCGGCATGACCCGCGCTGAGGCCTGCGCAAGCACACAGTCGGCACACAAACACAGGTAAAATCCTCCCGATGTGATTCTGGGTGATGCTGTGCAAACAAAGCTGGGATTACAGGGATTAAGAAGGAGACCGGACTAATCTGAGATGGACTGCTGTGTGTGTGTGTGTGTGTGTGCTGGTCATTGGCTCCAGATGTGTGAGATTACCTACTAAAAGACAAACCTGGGTTGTGGATTCACCCCCAGAGGGTAGTTGTGGAAACAAACCCACACGTTTGGGGGAAAAAAACACTGCAACTGCAATATTTGATATAAGTATTGAACATGTCATGTATTTTTTTCTCAAACGTGCCATATTTCTAAAGAAGCTGTTGACATGGAATCAAACCAGATTTTGGTAAAAAAAAAAAAAACAATACAAACATAAAAATAAAACAGAACAAAAAAATCTGAAAAATTAGTTATGTGTAATGACAATGAAATGAAAGAAGGAGAAAGTGCTTTAATACTTTATATAAAAGGTTTCATTGGTGATGGCAGCTTAAAGTTGCCTCTTATATGGAGAATGAAGTCACTTGCATTGCTCAGGTGTGAGTTTTTGAGGTATGGGTTGGTTGGGTAGGTTGGGAAATCGGTCGGTCGGTCAGTCAGTCAGTCGACAGTGGCCTCTGGTGGATTTGTGCGAGAAAAGCAAGCGTGAATGGCACTCACAAGAATAATTTGAGAAGGTGATATACAATTTGAATTTACTGAAATAGAAAAACTGCTTTTTCTTCATGTACGCTTAAACAAGATCTCTGAATTATATGCATTGCTGTCTAATACTGGCCCTTCAACCTTTGATTCTTCAAGGGCAATATGGGAAAAGGATCTGAGGTGATGAGGAGTGGCTATCTGCCTGCTCAAATATCTATCCCAAAAGTACTTCAATTTCGGTTCATGAGCAAAATTATAAATGTATTAACAGGATTGATCAAACCCCAGTTCGCCTCCATAGAATATTTCCCAATCATTCCCTGCTGTGTTTCAAATTTAAGTTAGACATTGGCACAGTGATGTATGTATTTTTTGATAAATGTACTGAAAAGAGATTCACAAAATGATTATATATATAGTTGGGAAGACTTTTGCTTTGTCCCCAAAGGTATGTCTTCTGAATTGTACATCGGAACTGTGTCTTGATCACTTGACTGAAGGAGTTTTGTAGCTAGTTTTTTCTTACAGGGAAGATGCTTAAAGCACAGTTTAAACATAACAGATGTATAACTCATTTCTAATAACTGATTTCTTTCATCTTTGCTATGATGACAGCACATTATATTTTACTAGATATTTTTCAAGATACTAGTATTCAGCTTAAAATGATTTTCAATAGCTTAATTAGTGTAATTAGGCAAGTCATGGTTAAACAGTAGTTTCATATTAAGTGTACCTAACTACTATGTACTTACATCAAAAAAATAAATACAATGTACTTAGGTGTTTATATTGTATTTGAGAACACTTGTGGTGCTTTTGAAATGGAATAGAGGTTGGGTTATGGACAGGTTTGGTGGTATGGGTAGGTTTAAGGGCGGGTTAAGGTGTAAGGGATGGTCAACAGTGTATTTACAAATGTAATTACAAAAGTTAACTACAGATGTAATTACATAAATGCATTTAATCAAGCATAAGTACACAGTAAATACATGTATTTACACAATAAGTACATTGTAACAAACTATTAATTCCTATGCAAGTACATATTAGTTAAGGCCACTTAATATAAAGTGGGACCGTAGTTTCTTCTGCAAACACTCAAACTTGCATAGATTGCTTAAAGGGGCTAATAATATTGAGCTATTAAAATAGATTTCAAAATATTTAAACCTGCTTTTATTCTAGCCGAAATAAAACCAATAAGACTTTCTCCAGAAGAAAAAATATTATAGGAAATACTGTGAAAAATTCCTCTGTTAAACATAATTTGGGAATATATATATATATATATATATATATATATATATATATATATATATATATATATATATATATATATATATATATATATATATAATTATACCATTTATATATATATATATATATATATATATATATATATATATATATATATATATATAAATTAAAAAAAATAAAAAATAAAAAATTAAAAAATAAAAATAAAAAAAATCACAGAAGGGCGAATAATTTTTACTTCAACTGATAATCGTTTTAAATAATCCTGATTACAATTATGACCAAAATAATCGTGATTAGGATTTTTTCCATAATCAGCCCTGCCCTGTTCAAAACACAAGTTTGACTAAACAACAACTGGATTTTACTCCACATGAATGTGGCAATCATTTGTTTACAGAATGCCTTTTGATCATAATGTTGCTTGGCAACTGCATGCTCCCTAAATATCAGCAAACAATAATAACAATGCACTGATTTACTGTCTTTGAACATATTACAGTTCGCTTTCATTTTCTAGACGCAATAAAGGCTTATCGTTTTAATACAAGGCAGTAAGATAACAGATGCCAATGTTCAATAAATAAGTAAATATATCAATGTTTTAGTTCCTCACCGCAGTCAAACAATTCATTCTTTGTACACTTCATTCTCATTTATTTTCTCTTGCCTGCTTTTCCTTCATAAACAAATACACATGTATAATTTGTAATCTCAGTGGAATTCCTCTTAAAGCAAGTGTTGGCGACAGAGAGACAGACTCAGGAAATGAAGCACCTCGTTCACAGCCTTTGAAGAGAAAATGACGCCTGACCCCTGCTAATCAAACACACCTCCAGCTCTGCGTGTGTCTGTGTGAGAAAGACACACACACACACAGCTCGTTTTACAATATGCACTGGGGCCTAATCCTGAAACCCACAGTAATAGTGGTAAGTGTCAGATAACGAGAGAAAATGGCTTGAGTGGCCACATGAGGAAAAGAAGCAGTGCGCTGGTATAATGATGCTAGAAGATGAAAACACTATAGATTTTGTGATATGAATATACTCATAGATACTTGTAGAGGAATTTAAATGGCACTGTAAGATGCACGCCAACCTGATTTCACCAAGTAGGACATGTTTCTGGATTAATGTTGATCCTAGAACAAAATTCCAATCAGGGAATGAAGGGATATGTTGACTGTTTATGTTAAGTTTAGGCTGACAATTAGGTTTATGAACTTCTACATGATTGTTATCCAACCGTTATTTCCCTCTGATTTTGGGAATAATCTACAGTTATGGTTGAGTTTAGGGGTAGGGAAAAGGTGTGGATTACATTTTTAAACTAAAATGATGTTCCAGGATCAACATAGATGTTAATCCAGGTTACTATCGTACTTGGCAACATCATGATGTGTGTGTAAGGGTGCTTTCACATCTGTGGTTCGATTAATTTGGTCTGGACCAGGGGCAACAAACGATACATTGTATTTCTCTGCTGTTTTTGGGTCCTTTTCACACCACACTGATTGCTTTGGTCTAGAGGTCTGCATTCCCGCAGGACCTGACCATATTTCTTGCGGCGCGGGAGTACATTTCTGAATAAAGCGCAGGAGCGGGCGGAAGCGGGCGGTCTAACAATATCGCTCCCGACTCCTGAGCAAGCAAGCACGCGTATGTATAGGTGTCAATTTAGCTTGTTTGTTGTCGTCTATGTGTGTGTTTGTGTGTGTGTGTGAGAATGAGAGAGAGAGGGTTGGCAGGGGGTAAACAAATGCTGAATATAAGCAGGAGGGTTCGGGTTTGGACTAAAACCTGGCGGGAGTGGGATTCAAAATTTAGTCCCGCGCAGAACTCTACTTTGGTCCGAACCAGTTGAAAAGAAAGAAAATGCAGCCATGTGACAAAATCCACATCATTCATTGGGCAAATGTTATTGAACATTTTTCATAAACTGCTTATCGATTAATCAGAAATAATGTTTTTCAAGCGCGAGGGATTTACATGTTAAGTCAAAGCAAATGCTCGAATAGACATCCTGCGGCGCAATATGTGCGAATGTCACGCTGTGAATGCCGCGAATTGAGCGTTTTGCGCGTATCACTCGAGTTCGAATATCTGAACTTCAGCGGACATTCACGCCGCGTTAACCAATCAGGAGCTTGCTCTTGTGGGGGCGTGATTGTGACGTATCGCCTGTTGTCGGTGTCCCGGGGGAAAACTCCAGAAAATCTTACAGTTCATCAAACTGGGCTGGGCTTAGTCAGAAGCACCGCTGAAAGCCTCCGTCATCCAGGTTCAGTTTCTGGAGGAGTTTATGAGCTTAAAGAGCTGGATGCACCCCTGAAAGGATGTAGAGGACCCAGACACGACCCTAAACGTATCAACGCTGTTTTTCAGCCTTCATAAAGCACATAAACACTGTTATTTTCTTCATAAAATCCATGTTAGCCATTTAGCAATGAAGCTAGAGTCACCGGGCAGACAGAAGCCCTGCCCATCACGCGAATCCGTGTCTGTTCTGATGTGAATTTGACACGCGAATGAAGCGGGGTGTGACGCGCGAATGAAGCGGGGTGTGACGCGCGAATGAAGCGAGCAACCTCAAATGTTCACGCGGCTATTTACGCACGAATAGCGCGATTTATCCGCATGTTCCACGGATATTTATACGCAAATTGGTTTTTAAACATTTTTCAGTTTCTTTATTCTGTGGAAAACAAAAAAAGATATTTTGAGGAATGCTGGAAACCTGTAACCACTGACATCCATAGTATTATTTCCTACAATGGAAGTCAATGGTTACAGGTTTCCAGATGTTCAACAAAAGAAAAAAACTAATAAAGGTTTATATCCACTTTTATTCTCCTTTCTTTTTTATTGTCCTTCTTCCAATGAACACAAAAATGTTTTGAAGAAATCTGGAAACCTGTAACCATTGACCTCCATAGTATTTTATTCCTACTATGGAATTTAATGATTACATGCTTCACGTTTTTTTCAAATAACTTCTTTAAAAGTTGTTTTATGCGGAACACAAAAGATTTATAACCATTTAAAGGTGAGCAAATAGTGAGTAAATTTTTAAGGTGAAGTATCCCTTTAATTTACTGTATTGGAGAAAATATTTTGAAGAAAGCTGTAAACCGGTAACCATTTACTTTTATAGTATTTTTTTTATATTATAGAAGTCATAGAAGTATAGAAGTCCGGGTTTTCAGCTTTTTTTAAAACATCTTTTGTGTTCAACAGAATAAAGAAACTCATAAATGTTTATAAAGAAATTGATAATGAGCAAATAGTGAGTATATTTACATTTTTTGAGTGAACCTACTCCTTTAAATTACTGAAATGTTAACAAATTCAGAGGAGAGGGTTAAAAATGCCAACCTTTAGAGGAATTAAAGTGGAAATGAAAAGGACAGATTCCAAAGGGGAATGAAGCAAAGAATGAAGGAGAAATGTGATAATGTGAGAGCATGAGTAGGTCAGAAAGGCAATGGTTAGTGTGGCAGCACTGCTCCACAGGTATCCACCGCTCCCTCATCTCTCCTAAATCACTCCTTCCATTTGAGCGCTGGCCCCTCAGGTGCCTCTGAGGGGGGTAAATGTGCCAGTGGAGGGGGGGTCTTATGAGAGGGTGAAAGAGAGCAGCTGGCATTAGCTTAGTGAGAGCTAATTATTAGACCGTTGGAAGGGGAGAAAAAAAATACATGACGGATGTGTTTGCATGAGCGTCTTGATGAATGAATGGGCTTTTTTAATGTGAGCGACTTTTGTGGGAAACACAATGCGCCCAAATTCCCCCCAGGGCCTATGATGTGTGTGTATGCTTTTGTGTGTGTGTGTGTGTGTGCAAGATTAATGACAAATTTACCCTTTCTCTTTATGAATGCTTATAAATAATAATAAGACCTGTCACGTCGCAGGGTGCGCTGTGCAAGCGCAGCTGCCTTTTACTGGAACCTGCAGTAAATCAAAGCGTCTGTGTATGTGTGTGTGTGGATATGTGTGGAAGGGGCTTGGATCGGTGCTTCAGGGGGTTTATGAGGAATCACGGCTGCGACACGCGTTTAGAAACATGTTGAATGTGTGCGGACTTGATTTTAGCACTCAGACTTGCTGTGATGTTTCGCACTTCTGAACAGCAGGAAACAAGCTACTGGCTCGGTGCCAAATAATGACAATAATGCAGTAATGGTAATATAGAATTGTAAGAAATTAAATAAATATGGTTGGATTCTTTTATAGGGGTGGGGGCCAAAAAAAAGTACACTTTTAATAAAAAATGTTTTATGTAATTAATATGCAACCATACAAAGAGGTGCGCTAAAATATCATTTTTATGGCTGTAATAAGTTTTAAAAATTTTGTGAATGCCAATGATGTTAATCCATTCTAGCAGAAAAAAATTAATAAATTTATTAAATTAATGAATTAATGATAAATAACATTTTTAGTATAAATAAATACATAAACAAAAATAAACATAATTTAAATTAATTAATTAATAGAAATAAAAAATAAAAATAAACTTAAATTATTAAAATGAAAATAAATAAATAAAAATAAATAAAACAAATTAGATTTAAAAAAGTAATTTTAAAATTAATAAAATAACTAAATAAATAAACAAACTATATTTATATATGGAAGTCTGACTTTTATTTCCATAAAGTAAAACTAAAATAAATGAAAATAATGAATAAATAAAAATAAATAGATAAAAATGAAATAAATAAAAAATAAATATAAATAAATATACACAAGAAATAAATAAATAATATCAAATAAATAAATAAAAATAAATAAATCATAAAAATAAATATAAAAAATCTATAAAATATAAATAAATAAATATTAATAAATAATAATAAATTAATAAAAATAAATATAACTGACTTTTACCAATATTTTCTTTCGATAAAGTAAACAATAATGTATACAATATGGGTAAATAATTATTTCTGAATAATAAATGCTTAAATAAACATAAATGTTTATTTTTATAAAATAATTTACCTATATTTTATGCATTATATTTATTTAAGGCATATATATATATATATATATATATATATATATATATATATATATATATATATATATATATATATATATATATATATATATATATATATATATATATGCCTTAAATAAATATAATGCATAAAATATAGGTAAATTATTTTTATTTTGGCATTTATACAAAAATAATTAAGGTTTGTTTTTTTTTTTTTAAAAACAATTAGGAAATGCACAAATTTTTTAAAAAAAATTAGACAATAAATAAATCAAGGCACAGCACGGTGGCTTGCGGTATAGGTGAATTGGGTGAGCTAAATTGTCTGTAGCTAATGTGTGTGAATTAGAGTGTATTGGTGTTTTTCAGTGATGAGTTGCAGCTGGAAGGACATCCGCTGCGTAAAACATATGCTGGATAAGTTGGCGGTTCATTCCACTGTGGCGACCCCATATTAATAAAGGGACAAAGCTGAAAAGAAAATGAATGAATGAATGAATAAATCAAGGGGGACACCCCTTGATAAATAAAGCCAAAGGAAAATGAATGAATGAATAAATAAATTAAATGTATAAAAATGCATCATTAAATGCATTAAAACTCCTAAATGCATCAAGCATACAAGCTGACAGCCGCACCACCACAACATTTCATACAACTTGTATATAACAATGTATTTTCAAACTAAAATGAGCATCACATCACTTTATCCATGCAGAGAAATACAGAAACAGACGAGACAGCATTCAGCGGAAAAGGCTGTGAAAAAAGAACAAACGGTTGCAGCTCGGAGTCGGCAGAACATGTGGTTTCTAGGGAGTTACCATGGAGACCAAAACACATCTGTGCAGCTTTGACAACAGCAAGCAGTTTGTAGAACAGCGCTGACGCTTAAAAAAAAAGCCGAGATGTTCATTCTCTACCCATAGTTCCTTGCTATGGTAGTAATCAGACACACTCACACACACACTAGCACAGCTGGAGACAAATTGACTACGAGGCGTTTGACATTCCGGTAGCTGGAAGCAAGTTGTCCATCTCACTTATATGTTTGGCCTCTTTGTTCCTGTAGGCTGACCTGCAGGAAACGGGAGGATGCGGTGAAAAACAGAAGCACACGGGGTCTCGGTGGAAGAATCAAAAGCACTAATCAGGCATCTCGCAAGGACTAATGAGCCGGAAACATCCACTGAGAGGTCAATCAGACCTGATCATCCGTCCACTCCAACGCCCCCTTTCCCTCGCAGACAATTTCACACACAAATTATATTAGAATTTTCCAAAGGAATTAGGATCACTTCAAAAGCGGTGGAAAAAGTCTGAATATATTATGAGAAATTGGTGGATCACGAAAAAAGTTAGATCTTGTAGAAAGAAAACATTTTAATTTCTAAAGGCCAAGAAATTTAGGCCATATTACCACATACTGCCTCAGCAAATATGAGTACACCCTTCACAAATCTCTCTTTTAACTTAATATTTTCCATAGGAAGCTTTAAAATAGTGGTGTAACTAGGGCTGTGCGATTAATCGAAACGCAACTGACCCTTCGCTAAGCCCCGCCCTCCTTAGTTACTGTTGCTATGCCTGTCAAGCTTGCTGCAACGTCTATTAGAATGTGTATGCGCCGGTGTCAGACATTCAGTATGCGTTACAGGGGTATATTCAGCACATAATAGCAACCGATTATAAAATAACTGAATCAAAATTGAAGCTAGCTTAGCCTAGCCGCCTCATACGCCAACCATTTAACAGCTTAGTTCATGCACAGCAGGTGAAATTTTTTAAATAACCTAGTAATAACTAATTAAACCGTGATTTCTCTATTTTTTGCCAAAAAGCCTGATAGATTAATTGTTGTGAAATGAAATATAGCGTTACTAACCGACGAGGAAACACTCTTGGACAGTGCTTCTACATCATTCATTCATAGAAAGAACAGCCAGAAAGGCGAAACTGATTGATTTGTGCCAAATATTAGCATCATTTACCCATAACGATGCACACCTATCACTGTCTGTGCGTATGTTTGTGTGCTCTTTATACCGTTTCTATTCTAATGTGCAGTTAAGTGGAAAAAAGAAATACATTGAAATGCAAATTGAAGTATAAATAGCAGAAGTGAACAGATAGATTTTCCATACAAGCAAATATTAATCCAAGACCAAACATAAAAGCAGACACTAACCCACTATAACATCATCACCAATGATTAAATCTCTGAAAGACAGACAAAAACATTGGTGAATTGTAAACAGTGAATTGTAGCTCTGACATGGATATTGGGGCTCATAAATGACTGAAAAACAGCTGTGGGTGAAGTATATACAGATGGAATTATGACTGCTATTAGTATGCCTACTATGACAAAGGCTTAAATGGAGCAGTGTTCATAATATTGAGCGAAAAAAAGAAAAAGAAAAAGGAAGCTGTGAAACAACCTGCTTTATATTTTTGTAGGAAACACAGTTCTTGTTAGGGTAAGAGGTGTGTGAGAGTTATTGCCGACAGTCTAATCACTGAATGCATACCTGTCAACCCTCACGTGTTTACCAGGATTCTCCCGTATTTTACAGTTTTATCCATCCGACCGTCAGAAAAGTGTTTCTTTTTTCTTTTTTTTTTGCTACGCTCAGCGCGAGGGCTTAAGTGTGTGTGTGTGTGTGTGTGTGTGTGTGTGTGTGTGTGTGTGTGTGTGTGTGTGTGTGTGTGTGTGTGTGTGTGTGTGTGTGTGTGTGTGTGTTCGTGTTTGCTTGTTTGGTGCTGTTTATGTTTGTGTATGTGTGTGAATGAGAGACAGTGTGGTGCTGTGTGTTTATACAGACAGCTTGTTAAAGCCTCCCCCCAAAATATAACACTATGGAAAGCATCATCAATGCACTGTGATGCACCGAGATATCAAATTGAACCGAATCGATGGCATGATAATCGTAACCGAACCGAACCGTGAGACCAGTACAGGTTCACACCTCTAATATATATATATATATATATATATATATATATATATATATTTTTTTTTTTTTTTTTTGGCTGATCTGAAAAATAGTCCAATACGGGACTAAAAAACATTATTTTTTTTTTTTTTTTTTTAAATACCTCTGTTCATGTGGACATGATCTTAATGGACTAGTTAAAACAAAACTAAAAAGTTTGTCATCATTTATAATCACTTAAGCTGCGTCCCAAATCCCATACTTATGCACTATTCTATGCCATTTTGTAGTATAAATAGTGTAAGTAGTGAGTTCACACTGAAAACTCTACAAATAATAAGTGCATTTTATTTACCCGGATGATGCACTCATTCCGCCAGTAAAATGAAGTGTGTAATGATGAACACTTCACGCACTCAACGGCCGCAGGTTTGCTCACGTAGCGGAAGGGCCCGAGTGCACATCAGGCGCACATGTTGGATAACTTTATTTATTTTGGATGGTGAAATCAAAATTCTCCTAAGAGAGTGATTATAGCACCGCCCGACGGTGAATGCAGCAATACTCAAAGCAGGTGTTATTTGATAGTTTTATTTATTTCACTGATTTGGCAACCATCAAACGTCATAAGGGAAATGGTTGGAACTTCCGCTTAGTAAAAAAGCATTAGTGCTCCATTTGTGACAACACTACATGCATATACTATGCTGTTGAGTGTGTAAGTGCATGAGTGCATAGTGTATAGTGTGCCATTTGAGACGCAGCTTTATTTTATTTTAGTTTAGGTTAGTTTAGAGACAAAATTTATTTATACTTACTTTTTCAAAACCGGTTTGACTGTCTTTTTTCATCTGTTGAACACTAAAAAAAAAAATATATATATATATATATATATATATATATATATATATATATATATATATATATATATATATATATATATATATATATATATATATATATATATATATATATATATTAAAGAGAGCTGGAAACCTGTAACAATTGATTTCCAGTTTTTGTTTTTCCTACTATGAAAGTCAATAGCCCCTTTCACACATACAGATGTATGTGTGAACAGGTCCTTTTTGAAAATACCGGTAAATTCGTTCTGGCTATTTTCCGGAAAGAGAAGTTGTAACATTACCGGCAATTTGCCGGAATGCTGCACTGTGTGAATGCAGAAGGAAGATTTCCGTAATAAGCGTGTGCACATCTAGAACGTGCTGACGAGATGACTGCTTTAGCCAATCACAACAGTCAGATGCTTTTACGTCTGTGCGGTTTGTGAGAATAAAAGCCTTTGAATATTTTTCCAGACACATTTAGCTGCTAGAAGTTAGTCAGATCATGTTTATATGTTCTTCTTAATGCCAACTGTGTAAATAATCATCGATGAGATGCTTATGATAAGCCGTTGTTTGTTTACCTTCAAGCTTTGCGTGCGCCTATGAGCGCCTGCACACGTACATATTATGAACCTTTCGTCATGCGAAAGTGATCCTGCGAAAGTTGTTCACAATATTGATCATCCACAGAGTTTGTAATTTAGTCAAATGTTTACAAATACAAGCGCAGCCGTTTAAAGCTCATTTGTGGTGAATGATGTCAGAATTTACCGGTATTTTGGAATGGATGTGTGAATGCTCTTTTCCGGAAAATTTCCGTAACGTCCTCGCCTGTGTGAACAGCGTTTTTTTCAATATACCGGTAAAGTCGTTCCGGAAATTTTCCAGAAATTTACCGGTATCACTGTGTGAAAGGGGCTAATGACTACAGGTTTTTAGCTTTCTTCAAATATCTTCTTTTGTGTTCATCTTTTGACAGTCAAACTAGAAAGGTTTCTAGGTTTTGAACTAGAAAAAGGAGTATAAATGTTTGAGTATAAAAAGAGAAAGGTTTGGAATTATGTAAGGGTAAGTAAATAGTGAGAACATTTTTATTTTTGGGTGAACTGTCCCTTTTTCTTTAAAGATTTTCTTGTTGAATTTCAATTGAGAAGACATTGTTCAAACAGCCAATATGACTCTGAGAGTAATATATGTGTCAGAAAAAACTCCCTGCAAGAATTACAGTTTATCCACTAGGATCTTAAGGGATTCCTGTATGATCCCACTGGGATATTTTAGGATTGGCTGCAATTATGACAGAAATCCCGCTAGGAATTCCAATAAAATATTTAAGGCATGCAAAAGGCAATCCAATCGAGAAAAGTGGTTTTGTGTGTGGTGGAACGGGCTTAGCTTGTGAATATCATTGGTCATGTCTTCAAAATTGCATTTGCAAAACAGGCTGTATGAAATCCAAAACATTTAAAAGAAGATGCCCACTGATTTGAGCTATATGAGACCTCCCAGCAGAGGGCACACACACGTGCACACATCCATATATACCATAAACCAGCCTCAGGCTCTGTACAAAGATGTAAACATGGCTTCTATGTATAGTTATTTAGGTCAAAGTCAAAAGTGTTTTTTAAGCATTTAAACTAATGTTTTTTGTCCTGAGGAAACAATAAATGACTCTAACATATATGTGCAATGATCTACAAAAGACACCCACTAACATGTCATTCAGCATAGAACAATAGTTAATATAGCCCGCCTACACCAAAAAAAATAGCCAAGCCAAAATACTCATCTATTGATATTTAGATGACCTTTAATCTATTTCGTTTTGATTAGATTTTTATTTTTGATTTGTTTAGATTTTTTGTTTGGTTTTGCTTAGATTTTCTGTTTTGTTTAGATTTTCTGTTTTATTTTTTTTTTTTTAGATTTTTTGTTTTGTTTTGCTTAGATTTTCTGTTTTGTTTAAATGTGCAGGTTTGTTTAGATTTTTTAGTGTTGTTTTGTTTAGATTTTCTGTTTTAATTTGTTTAGATTTTCTGTTTTGTTTTGTTTAGATTTTTTGTTTTGTTTAGATTTTTTCGTTTTATTTTGTTTAGATTTTTGTTTTGTTTTGCTTAGATTTTCAGTTTTGTTTAGATGTGCTGATTTGCTTAGATTTTCTGTTTATTTTGTTCAGATTTTTTTGTTTTTTTTTCTTTGGTTTAGATTTTCTGTTTTATTTTGGTTAGATTTTCTATTTTGTTTTGATGCGTTGTTTTGTTTAGTTTTTCCTGTTTTGTTTTGTTTAGATTTTCTGATTTGTTTTGTTTACATTTTTTGTTTTGTTTTGTTTTGTTTAGCTGTGTTGTTTGTTAAGATTTTCAGTTTTATTTTGATTTGTCTAGATTGTTTTGTTGTTCAGATTTTTAGTTTTGTTTTGTTTACATTTTTTAGTTTTGTTTAAATTTTTAGTTTTGATTTGCTTAGATTTGTTTTAGGTTTTTTGTAATTTAAATATTTTGTTTTGTTTTATTTAGATATTTTGTCTTGTTTTGTGTACATTTTTGTTTAGTTTACAATTTTACCTTTGTTCAAATTTTTAGTTTTGTTTATTTTTGTTTTTGTTGAGATGTTTTGTTATTTTTATTTTATTTTATTTTATATTTATAAATGTTAAAAACAGCTATATTGTGCAATATTTTTCTAACATTTTTCAAGATTCATCACCACCACTCCTTGACACCACTAATAAACAATTGTCATAAAAATGAAGTGATCCATCTCTGCAAGAAGAGGACCTGTTCCAATGCAATACATACATCTCTAACAACAGCTATTATTTCATGCTAAACCATGAGAGACGAGCAATTATAATCCATCAAGTCTTTGAGATGTTCTTAGAGAAACAGGAGGTGACAGCATGTATCTGATAAGTGTGTGTTTCCAGCCCAGATGAACCACGTCTGCTTCAAGAGAGCTATTCAGACTCATTACTATCTCATCAAGAAAGGCCCATTCGTTAAGACAATTAATTAGAGTAGCGGACGCCTGTGGAAATTGATAATAATAATAATGAAGGGCGTGATGACTGCTGATTGGTCGACGGGGCAGGGACCCAGGTGCGAGTTTACGATTTTTAATTGCAATCAAGCATTTTGCACAATGTGTTTTATTAGTTCTATCCAGCGCTGTTGACTTGTTAACCTCTTCTGAAGTGGTTGCGCGGGGAGAGAGCTGATATGTGTGAGTTGTCACTTATGTTAAGAGTTAGCAAATTATCAGTCAAGAGGATGAGCTGATATTTGAAAAATGTTCTCGAGCTGTCAGTCAAGTGTTTCTGAGTGTGTAAAGCCTAATGAAGACGCCGTGGAGCTTCACTGGCAGACTGGAACTTTGATGAAACAATTTAGAAGGGAAACTGATGCATAATGTCAGTATTAATTGAAGTATGGGGGATGCACAATATTTTAGGAATGCCACTGGGATTTGTTGATAAGGGTTTAAGACGTAAAATTAGACATCAGGGTGATATGGAAAACTATGACAGGCCTTCCCAATGAGGGTAATATGTGAATTAGATAATAAAAGCATGATGAAATGCACACAAACTTTTAAATTACTCTGCTTTTTTAATAAATTAAAAGCAAAATAATATTATTGGCATTGGCATTATTGGCAATACCATTAGTAGATTATTTTGCTTGGTTTAAGGAAACAACTCACTTTGTTTTGGCATATTGTTTCTTAAAACAAGACAATAGTTTTTGGTTGTCTAAAAAATGCTTCATTATTTAAGAAGGTTCAGATATTAGGACTGGAAACAAGACAAGAAATCTAAGTAAGAAAAGTATTTCACAGTGAAGCTAGTTAAATGTGCACACTATAATTTATTTTTGCTATTTAGAAGTTGGCTAATCTGTTGCAATAGTCTAAGTATTAATAATGCAATTAAGTTCATAATCAAGTAACCTTAATCGCATTAAACTATGGCATATGATGATTGTAATTGAAATAAACAAGCATGTAAACAACTTAATAGCATTATTACGGCTTGTGCTTAGATGTATGCAGATGCCATGGCATTCACACAAATATTTATTAGTGAATACTGTGCCATTAAGTTTTCCAAAAACTATGAATCACTATACTCTCTTAATCCAAACATGGATAAAAAAATAAATAATTAAATAATAATAATAATAATAATAATAATAATAATGATAATAAATAATAATAATATTAAGAATTATTTTTTTACTTAAAACTGTCATTTTATATATATATATATATATATATATATTTTTTTTTATTTTTTTTTATTTTTTTTTTTTTTACAATATTAACAATATTATTAACAAAGTAAATTAAGTATAATAAAACCAGTAACATGTGGCCAGTAACATGTCTAATATAGGTGATTTCATGTTTTGTGCTGCAATGTGCCTGTGCAACCTAAATTAACGCATGCAAACGGGAGTAAAGAGCTTTTTCCATATGTCATGTAATCATCTTACTCCTAACCCTAAATAATAGGAAAATGTCACGATTGTTGCACATGTAAACAATCAGTGAATCACAGTACAGCCTCAGCACTGTTTGTGGGAAAACAATTCAATTTAAGTTTATTTGTAGAGCGCTCTTCACAATTATTATTTTCAAATAGGCTAGGCAATCATCAATCATTTCCTCAGAGGATGACAAGCTGACTTATGATTTACTGCCGTCACTCTAATACAAGTTTTATTTATGGAGAAAATTACAAAGCACTGCAGTTTTTGGGTTATCTGTGTTTGTCAGATAATTAGTCTACCGAAATGCATATTCTATACAAGCTGAAGCTAACGAGTTAGTTCTTGGCACATGACTCATGTTGCGCTCCCGGCGTTCATTCAACTCAGTGCGTCTGGAAGGCGAGAGTGCGTCATGCCACTTGTGCATGCAAGTTTGTGCACCTCCATTGGAAATAACGAACTTGCGTAGATCTTCTTGCACAGACATGGTGGATTCAGCTGATTTGTTGACTAATGGGTGGCAGAACCATTCCTTGGCAGTTTGTGTGTCCTTCACTGGGCCTTTTCCCCTTAGTAAAGAAATTCTGTTTCTTACTCATTAAGCTGCTTGTGGGTTAAATTTGGGTACTCAAGTGACCGAGATGTAAGTGAGAGAATACGATCATTAAAAAAGTAATAATAATAAATAAATCAACATAAAAGATTGGTCAGACTCAGATAACAAATAAAATCTGCAGGCTGGTGGTTGAGGACAATTGCTTTAAAGAATTGTTAGGCTTCATTAATTAGAGCAACCGAAGCCGGGAACACTTCCCAAATGATATTTTAATTTGAACCGCATCTATGTTACTGTTTTTCCTCATCCCAAGGTCTCCATAACCCTGGACCAGGCCGTATCCTGAGCAAATGCTGTGATAGTCATGGAAGAGTGGAGAGCATGAGACTGATTCCTGAAAGACCCCAGTGACAGACGAGTCTCTGTATTTATTTTATGAGGCAGCCTGAACACCCACCGGTGACCTACTCACACCCGAGGCTTCTTCATAATGGATGTCCAGCGTTCTCCAGCCTCCAGTGCCTAGACTGCAGCTCTGAACAAGAAGTAAGGCCAAAGGAAAATGGTCATGCCCAACTAAGCCAGGTTTCTCTCGAGATTTTTTTCTTCACTTTCGTCAATTGGTGAAGTTTGTTCCTCGCTGCTGTGGCCACTGGCTTGCTTGGTTTTGGAACATGTGGAGCTGCGCAGATAGATTTGCTCTTCAGTGTTTGGACTTTCAGCAGTGGAAATTAAACCACTTAATTTGGTGAACTAAACTGAACTCTAAAAAAACTGGACTGGCACAGTTTCAGATTACTTAAACTTCTATGTTAAGCTGCTTCGACACAATCTACATTGTAAAAGTGCGATAGAAATAAAGATGAATTGAATTAAATATTAATTAACTAGTAACTAATATCTTTTAACAGTTAAAGTTATTATATATTTACCTAGCTAACCTGCAGTTATAGAGTATATAGGTGATGTCTATGTGTCAATTAAGTGTTCATGTTCAATGAAGTGTATTGTGTGTATTAAGTGTATGGGCTCTATTTTGACGGTCCATGCGCAGAGCGCAAAACGCAGGGCGCAAACGCTTTCAGGGCGTGTCAGAACGCATTTTTGCTAATTTAAGGATGGGAAAACCTGCTTTGTGCCATGGCGCATGGTCTAAAAGGGTTGAGTTTATTTTCTTAATGAGTTATAGGTGTGTTTTGAGAATAAACCAATCAGAGTCTCATCTCCCATTCCCTTTAAGAGCCATCTGCGTCGCGCCAAGAGCGCATTCGCTATTTACAGGACGCAAAGTAAGTCTGAGTGGAAAATATTAGCATTTCACAAGCAAACAGTTAACAGTTTAACAGAAAACAGTTAAACAGAGCATCTACTGCGTGAGAATGAGAGATAAAAGATCTACTTTCACTTTCGCTCTTGGATAGGAAAACCTTTACTCACAGACATCAATTAGCCTATAAATAATTAATTTTGTTTGTTAAGCGCAAAAATTAGTTTTAAGACTATTTCTAAATTCAGTTCTAATTTCCAGCAAACAAATAAATGAACAATAATAATGAAGTGTGCTCAAAAACCTGAGTTATATCCTAAAACACATGCTGTGCCCCATATGGTCTAAAACCTGACAAGTGGGCAAATCTAAGCTTGTTTTTAATAAAACAAATATAAATATGGATATAATAAATAATACTGCTAATAATAATAACATTATACAAAAGCAAATTGTTATGAATGAACTGAAAAAGCCTCCCGAGATGAAGAAGACATAAAAGCAGTGATTTTTCATATTTATGTAGGCTAGAAAATAATATGTTTTGTAATATTTTAATCCTTTATATTTATATTCTATATCTATTCTTATTATATCCTATATATATCCTTAATATTTAAATTTTTTCATTTGTAAAGATATTTGCCTATTGCTCTCTTGTGCGTATTAAGCAGTGCGTAAGCGAGGCGCAACTCTGCGCCGGACTTTAGAACGGGTTAGTTTTGGTGTAATGAAAAATCTATTATAGTTTCTCAAAATAGCAACGCGCCAGCGGTCCGCCTCAGAACGGCTTCCTTTTTAGACCAGAACGCCTATGGGCGCACAAATGAGCGCTAATGCATTTGCTATTTAAACAGCATAGCGCAACGCCTCAAAACGACTCTTGCGCCAAGCTGAAACTACCAAAAGACTATTGCGCCACACTGCGCCGGGTGTATGATAGGGCCCCATGTGTTGTTAAAACCAAATTAGCAAAATACGAAATTAACAAAACAAGAGTGTCTAAACAATCAATGCAAATGAGTTCTCAACCCCGACAATAACCGACTGAATGATTGTGCCGAAGTACATCAATGAACTATTCTTTGAAGGAGGTCAATCTAAATGATGCATGCTTCATGCCTGATGCTAAAGATCTGATTAAATAGCAAATGTTCTTTGTTGTACGTGCTCAAAAAGAAACTACTGGCAAAGGATGGCGTTCTCTCATCAAAGCTCTTTGTTCTCACAGTCGAGAAACGTTCCCCCAGTCTGGGAAATCAATGCTGGGACGAGGGATAGAGCAAAACACATGGAAATGAGAATGCATAATACATGGACGGCCCAATGAGAGCAGACCTGCATCATGCCGCTGCTTCCTCTCTTCAGCTAATATTAGAAGCAGAGTCTAAAAGCAACTCGTGCTCTTAGAAATGCAAAGTGACAGCATCAGCCCACCCATCATAACTACAATGAATATTAATATTTAGAGTCATGGGAAACGTATGGTTATGGAGCCTTTTTGGAGGTGCATGCTATATGCCAAACAGCACAACAAGAAGTCTTGCTCATACTTATTGGTTGGGTAAAGTAACTTTAAATGATTTATATTTGATACACAACTTTAAATCGCACATAAAAACACTTTAAGTCGGAATTATTAGCCCCCCTGAATTATTAGCCGTCCTGTTAATTTCTTTCCCCAACTTCTGTTTAACAGAGAGAAGATTTTTCAACACATTTCTAAACATAATAGTTTTAATAACTCATTTTTAAAAACGGATTTATTAAATCTTTGCCACGATGACAGTCAATAATATTTGACTACATATATTTAAAACACTTCTATACAGCTTAAAGAGACATTTAAAGGCGTAACTAGGTTAATTAGGTTAACTAGGCAGGTTAGGGTAATTAGGCAAGTTATTGTGCAATATTGGTTTGTTCTGTAGACTATCAAAAAAAAAAACCTTACAAGGGGCTAATAATTTTGACCCTAAAACAGTGTTTAAAAATTAGAAACTGCTTTTATTCTAGCCAAAATGAAACAAATAAGACTGACTCCAGAAGAAAAAAATATTATCAGACATACTGTGAAAACTTCCTTGCTCTGTTAAACATGATTTGGCAAATAAAAAGAAAAAAAAAATTAAATAGAGGCTATTAATTCTGACTAACTGTACACACACACACACACACACACACACACACACACACACACACACACACACACACACACTAAGCAGTTGTTATATGCAATACACTGCACATTGTACCGTGTATGACTGGGTGACAAATAACATTTGAATTAGAATTTTCATACAGAACACACCTTCGTGTTTAACATAAGTTTATTCTCCAGAACTTTATTCCTTTATTCAATGAAAAGGTTTTAATTTTTTTTTTTACAAAATACACACAAAATAACTTTTTTAATCAATAATAATTAATAATTAATCTGTGCAAAATTAATCAGGCCGAAAACAAACAAACTGTGATGGTAAACCCAACCATCACAGGAGACTGTGTGCAGCTTTACTCTCTGATTAAACTCATTCTGTAGGATTTATAAGCATTTTGATAAACGAGGACGTCACCAATGTCCTCATATTTCACCTCCTTTTTTGTAATACCTGTGTCATACCCATGTCATTATACAGATTTATGTCCTGATATGTCACAAAAACACGTGTACACACACACACACAAACACACACACACACACACAATCATGAAATCAGCTTAAAAAAAAAGACTAATGGGATTATCGTAGTACAATAAGATGTGAATGCAGCATATGCAGATCGAAAAACTAAACAAAATAAATGATACAAATCATTGACCTACAAGGACATAATTTCAGTCAATCTCTGTTTGAGTACTTCTCTCCACTACTGAACACTTCAGGCAATCCAAAAACTGCGACTTTGTGGGATCAAAATCACGGCTGGGTTTTGTTCATCAGTGAATATGAGTTCCCACAGCTCTTTCCTCGGTCTCTGAATAGCCTTAATCAATCAAATTCTTCATGTCTTATGAGATTTTTCTTATTAGAATCATCCTTCTGCATTGGAAATGTAATCGAATGAAACCCGCGGCTCATATTAGCTGAATGGTGCTTAACTATGCCGGCAAATTGAGAAAAGCACAGTAGTTAAACGTTCAGCTTGAGCAATCAGGCTCTATTCAGCAAGAAGGATCGCTCTCTTTCAATGACGACAGACATGAACTGAAAAAAAAAAAAAAGACAAATGCGTTTCAAAATTAGCTGGATGTCAGGGATGCTAACTATTGACTTAGCGCGCATGCTGGCCTGCTATATATTTTAAGTGTGTGCAGATCAGAGACGCACAATAATCTGCATATTAATTTGCAGTCTACAATAACATCAATTAATCAGAAGTCATTTCTTTGGAATTAGCTTTTGAAATGTGTGCTAATTTGCATGCCAAATTCATGAGGCATATTTACGAGGTCCAAACACATCGCAAGGATGACCGTGACTCAGAAAAAACATCTAAAAAAAAATTTGTTTATTTATAAATTTCATCAGAAGGATGAGAGGAATCAAGCGCGGGGAAATTTCACCGTTTAAACACTGAGGGGTAGGAATTATCACTGAAGTTAATTAAAAGGATATAAACAGACATCACAACTGTCTTTTATCTCTTGCAGACTTTCCTTTACTCCTTTAAATATTGATTGTTATTGTTCTCTCATCACAGATAAGCTTTTAGTCTGTTATACTAAATATTTTGTTTACTTTTTTCACAAGTTTAAATGATGCGCATTCTGAATGCCCAAATATATGACTGGAATTTCTGAAGATTAAAGCAAATACAGGTCAATGTAAAGAAGTGAGCAAACAGTTATTTAGGTTCACAATCATCAATAAGTTTTGGGGTCAGTACATTTTATACTTTCTTCTTTTTAGTATAACTTTTAGCTTCCCTTTATTTGTTTTTACTTCATTCCTTGTTTAATTCAGTACACATTAAATACAGCTTAAGCACCAGATACATTTACTGTATATAAGATGTACACAATTGATACATTTCTTTACGTTTATAGCACCGCCAACAACACAAATTGGAATTTTTCTAAATGTGATGCATCTTTTAAACTATTTTAACTATGTCTTATTTTTGGAGAAGAATGCGTCTTTTTTATTTTTTTTATTTGCTCAAATAATTTGAGACCAGGGGCGTCGCTAAACCCCATTTACTGAGGCATGTGCTCCAGTAAAAATCTTCAGTGCCCCAGTAAATGCTTTGAAATATGATTTACTTTACATGCAAGTGTATTTATTTAGAGTGTTAATACCAGAATAAAGACGTCCTTCTCCATGTGCAACCGAACCAATGCTGGTGAAAGCAATGTAGTTTAATCAAAAAGCAAACCGAACATGTGCGCAGAAAAAAAATGCGCGCCTCACCCACCGCTCCTGCTGCTCTGCTCCTGGTGTAAGTTCTGGTTGTGAACATGCACGCAGTAAAAATAGCCACGCCGCTCATGTGTTGTGAAACAGGTGTAATATGGAGAGGTGTCGGCACAAAGTCAGTTCTGCAAATCGACAAAACGTTAAAACAATTTGACTGTGATCTCATTTAGACTAAGCATGGCTCCTGATAGATTTTTTTTGTATGAGGCAAAAAGGAGGGATGATGAATCACGCAGGTAAATCTTAATAAACTTAATTCTCGGCCATGAGTCGGGTCTAAGACAACACACGACAGATAATTCTATAAAACATCTTATTTGGATTCTATTGAATAGTCTAAAGCAGTGGTTCTCAAACTGTGGTACGTGTACCACTAGTGGTAAGCGGGCTTCCTTCTAGTGGTACACAGAGAAATCCAATATGTCATATATACATGGAACATATATTTCAAAATTTATTTGAAAAAATATTTAAATATGAATATTAAGACGTATAGCCTATATTTACTGGGTCCGAGCAGCATTTCCAGGTTTTGATAAATAGCATACTATAGGTTAACACTTTACATTTAAGTACAGGAATTATTATTATTATTATTATTATTATTATTATTATTACTTTTTAAGAACAGTAGCCTAACATTTTTAGTTAACTTTTAAAAGCACATTTTAATTTACACATTGATATTTTATTTTATTTTGTTCGTTTTTTACATATAAGCACATTACAGTGTTAATGTTCAAACTATTTATAATGTTTAAAGTGGCTGATAATATTAATTTTATAATAATAGTAGGTAATCTGCCACGTTTTTAAACTGTGCTGAGTTGTAGCTGCTTTACTGGGCCAACTACGCAACTGTATTTCAATACTGGTCATTATGGTGGTACTTGGAAGGACACATTTTTTTTCTGAGGTGGTACTTGATGAAAAAAGTTTGAGAACCACTGCTATAAATAATTTCTTTCTAATAAATTCATATTCATGCAAAAATAATCTAAAATTATCTTAGCATCACTCCAGTTGTGTCTTTAGTTCAGAATTATTTTATGTTATTTATTTACAATAATAACTGTATCATAACAATAATACTGTTATTTATTTATAATTATGTGCTTTTTGTTTTATTAATATATACATTTTTACATTTTTTTTCTTTTTTTTGAGGGGGAGATGTGCCCCTGTAGAGCTTTATGTCTAGCAACATGCCCCGGTTTAGTACACAAATAATTTATTTGCTTTTTTGCACAAAAACAGTACTGGTGCTTAAAAGGTAGAGATGTCCAGATCCGATCATGTGATCGAAAAATCGGGCCCGATCACACAGTTTCAGACTCGATCGGACTCAGACGTTACCTCCCCATCAGGACTCAAATATATATGTATATGTATGTCTATATGTGTGTGTGCGTCGTGTGCGTGTGTGTATGTGTGTGTGTATGTGTGTATACGTATATACTCATTTTTAAACACATCTATAGTTATGCGGTGGCACAGAGGTAGACCTCTTTCTTGACTTTACACAAAAACAGTAAGGTGTGCGGCATGACATCACTTTGTTGCAGAGCACTATTGGTCAAAAACCAGTAAAGTAGAACACAGAAGCAGCTTGAAGCAGAAAGTGGGAGCATGTCTGAGTCTGGAGGTATTGTAAAATTGATGATGACAACATTGCCATAGCAAACTGTGAGATATATAAACTTAAAAATTGTAAAGATATGTAAATTTAGGATGGCAAGAGGTGGAAAGGAAAGGGCTACATTTAACACAACAAACCTGATAAGGCAAAAATAAAAACAAACACCCGACACAATACAGCGAGTTTACCCAGGTAACCTAACCAAAGATGTGTCAGCTCCCGTTGCAGGAGAGTTTGAAGAAGAAAGAAAAAATGCCCTGTGACAACGCGAAGGCCCAGGACATCACAGCCAACATAGCACAAATAATCGCAATGAGTGCCATTTGCCTTTGTATAGAACCCTGGATTTCTTAAGGTTATGGAGCATGTTAAACCTTTGTTTGATTTTTTTTTTATGTATTATAGAAATATCTCAAAATCAAATGACTAGGACACAGACTGGAAGACAAAAAAAGCCTGATCGGGACATCCCTATTAAAACCACTCAAACTTTTCCCCACACATTCACGCCACACATTCAAGTCAGACTTTCTTAATGTAAATATATTGCAGGCTTCTTTAACTTATATGGACGCTGAATGTGACCCCCTGGCTGAAATCCTTTCCCCTATATTAGAAACAATCTCTACAATTGATGATATTCTTAATTTAATAAACGGCTCAATTTAAAGCCACTACCAAGGTCACTTCAGGAACTACTTCTGCTTCAAGTTATTAGCATTTCTCTCACCATCGTTTTGCATGCGTTAAACTGCTGTCAGCTTCCAAAGACAAATGTTTAAGAGTACAAAATGTCAATAATACCAGATCTCCCACATTATCATATACTGACCCTAAAGGATTTCTCACCCACCACACAAAGCTTATCATCAACATGCGTTCAGCCTCCCGTCTCTTTGCCTAATGCCCATAATCAGCCACTCCAAATGATGAATGGTGATTATGTGTGTGTGTGCGTGTCTGTGTGTGTGTGTGTATGTGAGTTTTTCTGAGCTCTACAGATAACGACCTAAAGCACCTACTATACCCTATGATAACAGAGCACTTTACTTTCCCAAGATCTGCATTATACCTGTACAGGCCTATCATTCACTTCCACTCTCTGTCACTCACTGATGCATTACGGGCCTGTCCCTGTGTGCCTGAGCTGTCATAGCAGCCCATCAGAATGGCCAGGTTAACAGCCATTAGAGAGGAGAGCTTTATTCAGCACCTAGTCAGAATGAAAAACTTCAAATGGAATCAGAAGAGGATTCCAATCGGTGTTTTCATCAGAAGGCAGTACTGTCATCAAAAAAGATGTCTCTAAGCTGAAGAACTGACCTGAAATTGTTACACATACTTTTTGTGCATGCACAGGGCTCAAAATTGCAACCGCGTTGGTTGCATATGCACCCAAAATGTTATCTCTGCGACCTTAAAATATATTTAAGAGCGCACAAAATTGTTGTCATGTGACCAGTTTTCACTGAAAAATGTTACTACATATGCGGATTTAGGAGGCACTTACGCATTAAGCATCTTTGCACCTAAAAACACCAAACGCAGCGCTCAGTTATGGTTTAAACATGTCAACTTGTTGCCGTAAACCAGGGGTGTCCAAACTACGGCCCGCGGGCCATCTGCGGCCCGCAATCAGTTTTGTGGTGGCCCGCGAGGCTTTTTATAAATATTAATAGAAACTGGCCCGCTATACAAAAATGAAAGTAATTCAATAAATAACCACCGGGTGTCATTATTACAAGCCTTCAATTAGGCAGCACTTCTTGTTATGATGTAAAACTAACCGACCAAATTGAAGGAAACATAATTGAATCACATTTTGGCGAATGAGATCAAAAAGTAAAAACAATTAGCAGCTGCCCTATCAGCTCAACAACAGCAGTTTTTTCGTGCTAATAAAAGTGCAAGAAAATTCTAAACTGCACTGCAAAAAATGATTTTTTTATTTATATTTTTTGTCTTGTTTCAAGTCCAAATATCTAAAAAATCTTAAATAAAGGAGAATTTTCTAATTTGTTTTGAGAAATAATATGCTAATATTAAGAGAGTTTTTCCTGAAAACAAGCAAATTAATCTGCCAATGGGGTAAGCAAAATAATCTTGTTTTTCCTTTTGACATAAGATTATTTTGTTTAATAATATTAGCATATTATTTCTCAAAAAAAGACTATATGTTTTGCTTGACTAGAAAATTTTTCTTGATTTGAGAATTTTTAGATATTTGGACTCGAAAAAGACAAAAAAAAATCTAAGTAAGAAAAGCATTTTTGCAGTGTGGCTAGTTATGAGGTAGCTCAGCTAATCGCACAGCACAGGAAACCCTTCACTGAAGGAGAATTTATAAAGGATGGGTGTTGCAACTGTAATTTGCCCAGAGAAGATTCAAGTTTTTTAAAAACTTAAGTCTTTTTAGAAACACAGTTGGATGATGAAATAAAATAATTCCATAATAATATACACACACACATCTATCCATCCATCCATCCATCCATCCATCTATCCATTCATATATATATATATATATATATATATATATATGCGTGTCTGTGTGATGTGTGTAAAATTTGGCCCGGGACAAAATTTTTTTTTTTTTATCTGGCCCTCGGCCCAAAAAGTTTGGACACCCTTGCCGTAAACAAACCTTTAAGCTCTTCTGATTGGCCCACTGCGATAGAACACAACGCAAATGGATTGGTTGATATCAGCTGTCAATCACTCAGTTCCGATGACAGGGAGCTACAGCCGCAAAAATGTGGTCTGGATCCGAGAGAATGAAAACAACACTGACAGATTTAGCTTTAGAAATAGAGGTGTGAACCTATACTGGTCTCACGGTTCGGTTACGATTATCATGCCTTTGATTCGGTTCAATTTGATATCTCGGTGCATCACAGTGCATTGACGATGCTTTCTATATACAGTGTTATATTTTAGAGGGGAGGCTAAAACAAGCTGTCTGTATAAACACACAGACACACAGCACCACACTGTCTCTCATTCAAACACATACACAAACATAGACACACACACACACACACACACACACACACACACACACTTAAGCCCTCGCAACAGGGATAGCTCGCGCTGAGCGGAGCAGAAAAACGAAAAAAAAAAAGGCGAAAAATAAGAAGCACTTTTCCGACGGTCCCTTACTGAGAGCTGCTCTCAGCGCGAGCTCTCCCGGCTAAACACATATTGCGAGGGCTTAAACGGAGCAGTGATTGTAATGTCGAGCGAGAAAAAATAAGAAAGACAGCTGTGAAACATAACCAGCTTTGTCTTTTTGTAGGAAACACACTTTAGATCTTTTTAAGGTAAGAGGTTTTTGAGTTCATGCCGTCTATAACTAAATGTGTGTCAGCAAAATCGAAAACAAAACCAACTGAACCGCGCTCATTTCTGGTGCCCCCCTGGATATACAGCGCCCTTAGCATATGCCTATGGTGCCTATGCCACGGACCGGCCCTGAGTTGCCTGAGTGTTGTAAATACTCACGCTCACCTCCCTCGCGACAGAGCGCATAGGAGATAAATGACGTCAGTACATAATAACCGGTTATGATTATTACTAAACTGATCCTGAATTGTCCGCATCTGCATCGCGGTGCACCGAAGAAACAATTAATTTTGACACCCCTATTTAGAAACCACCTAAAGTTACAAATAATGGCACTGATTACTGATCATGTGCTGAATGTCAATCCAGCATTTACACTTTTAAAAGAGGGGATAAAAGAGAAATCCAATGTTTAAGTCCGCTATGAAAAAGACCAAAGCCATTCACCGTAAAGCCGGTGGGACGGAGTTTTTAGGTAACAGTGTTTGCCACTGAACCTACACATTTTAAGCACGAGATGTTCTAACGTTATCAATGCTTAAAGAGCATGCATTCACCGAGGTGAAAAAGGTTAAATTTCGTGCCCTGATGCACATATATTTTATATGATTACAGTCATTTTTATTTTGGGTATAATACTGTGATGAGTTATACAATTATTTCTATTTAATTTTATAAATTTTGGTGACTAAAGAACGTGGTTCATTTGAAAGAAGATTTTCTTTTCGGCTTAATCCCTTTATTAATCTGTGGTCGCCACAGCGGAATGAACCGCCAACTTATCCAGCATATGTTTTTATGCAGCGGATGCCCTTCCAGCTGCAACCCATCACTGGGAAACATCGATACACACATTCACATAAAGAACAATCTAGCCAACCCAATTCACCTGTACTGCATGTCTTTGGACTGTGGGGAAAACCGGAGCACCCGGAGGAAACCCACGCGAACATGGGGAGAACATGCAAACTCCACACAGAAACGCCAACTGACCCAGCCAGGGCTCGAACCAGCAACCTTCTTGCTGTGAGGCGACATCGCTACCCACCGAGCCACTGCGTCACTCAAGTTTTGATCAATTTCTTATTTAATGATTGACTTTTCTGTAGTTACATACAAAGTCTGACAGAAAATAAAAAGTTATTTTTCAGGCTAATATGGCTAGGAAATGGGTTTTGGGATATTTGCTGCCATTCCCTCACTGCAGCAGGCGCAATGATATTACGCAGCACCTGAAAATAGTCCCCAGTGGTAACTTCCAATATACCACCTGCTTGCTTAAGGAGTGTTTGCCGGTTGTGCTGCGTAATATCACTGCGCCTGATGTTATCTACTGTACCCCAGGGGAGTTGCAAACTAAGTCCATATTACAAAATATAAATAAAAATAAAAAGTGGAGAGTTCCTTTAACACAACAGGAGCTCAAATGAGATCCATAATGCTCCTATTTGGAAATAGATGGTTTCCAGCCTGTTATACTGACAGTGAAAAGGCAGCTTATGTCTTTAGTAGGCTTGGACTGTAGTTCATAGTCATTTAGATCAATTTATTACACTTTTATCATATTTGATTTCACTTGCACTATATAAAAATACAGATTATAGTCAGTTAATTAATTTCATACTCCACTGGAAAACAAAAAAATCACACACCATTATATTTGCTGAACTTGATGTCGATAGATTTTTGGATCAACGCTCTCTCTCAGCCATCAACCCACACAAGCAGACACCAAAGATCATCATAATCAACCCAAAATTAGAAGACAGTTCATAACACCAACACCATCATCACGAAACAGAGCGATACATTTAAATGAGAAGAACTGGAGTGATTAAGTGTTTAATTGACTAAAGGAAGCAGTGCGGCAAGTCCTCTCAGCGTGACCTCTCCGTCTCCCAGAGTCCACCGGGGCCCCGACTACAGCTACTCCACGCATTAACGTCATTCATCATCCAGCACTGAATATTCATGGGCAGAGCCCGGGGGTCAAGCAAAGCCGCATCATTTCCTGCTGGGGGTTAATGGGCATCAGAGCAGGGGCGGGGTCGTAATCTGATTCCATCGCCATGGCAACTTCACCCTAATCAACCTCTGTAGGAGGTGAAGAACGGTCTAATGAAGATGCTGTGACTCCCTCGCACTGGCTTTGTATTAAAGTTGATTAGCATGCACCGCTAACGGTGAGACCCCGTCTCTGCAGAATGTTTGCAAAGGATGATAAAGATTATTACAACAGAGACGAAAGCCGCTTGACTGCATAATAGGCAATAATGGGCCCGGTCAGTGTGAAAAATGGGTTTGCAAGAATGCTTGTTTCTTTCTTTTTTTTCAGTCTAAATAGAAGGAAAACACTTTCAGGAAGAAAAAGAAAAATGCGTTTAGAATGCAATATCGTGCTGGAATCAATAGCGGCGAGTTAAAGAGGAAAAAGTTTTCCTCATTTCCTATTCAGCCCAAAATTTGCGCCAGAAAGTTTGCCAATAAGTGCTTTTACTGGAGTCACGATGGCTGTGTTTGAAAACTAAGTGAGCAGCTTGCCTAGGCAGCAAGTTTATTTTATTTTTATTTTTTTTCAGTTTTCACAAAGCAGATATTTAATTTATTTTTTCACAATCTTAAAACAGCCTTGAATACATAAACAATCAAAAACACTTAAAACCATAAACGTTTCAAAGTGCTTCATCATCAATTCATAAGACATTAAACACGTATTCAAGCATATAAAGTTGACCATAGCGTTGATAAACACTTAAAAAGCTACAAAACTCTTTTTTTTTTTTTTATCCTTTTTAATACAATACGTGACCTAAGATTACCATAAAACATTACAGAAAACAATTTAGTCCACAAAGTGCAGGCAGCTTTCCAGTGGAGGCATGTAGTTGTTGACTGATATCCAGTGAAACGCAACACTCCTGTCTGGCCATATTCTGCTTTTTTTCCCTTTTTTTAGGCAGCAAGTTTAGACATCAATGCTCTTGATATGAAGCAAACAAAATGAAACGAATGTAAGAGGAAGCTAAAATTACTCATTTAACCATCACTTACACTGTTGCTTACACTTAGCATTAGTGCTGTCCCAATTCTTATAGGGGAACATTTTTAAGCCCTTCCTCTTAACCCTCTGTTGTAAGGGCCAGGGGGAAGGGGATGAGGTAGGGGTACAAAAATAGAATTGGGATTGGGCCTAAATCTATTCATTCATTCATTTTCTTGTCGGCTTAGTCCCTTTATTAATCCGGGGTCGCCACAGCGGAGTGAACCGCCAACTTAACCAGCAAGTCTTTACGCAGCGGATGCCCTTCCAGCCGCAACCCATCTCTGGGAAAGGCCTAAATTTAATTTATACATATTAAAGCTCTTTGACATTATTAACAGACTCTACTGTGAAAGTTCTGACTTTTATTTTCAAACTGTCTGCTACTCTTGTTATGCTTTTTCAAGATCTGAGGTGAACTGCTAGAGATCTGCTAGAATGGCAATAAATGTCATGTAAAATGGTGGCCTTTAGCACTGAATAAAGCCCATAATCTGTACCTGAGGTAATCGTCGTCTCTCAAATTAGTTTAAAAATAAACTTCACTTGGTTTTATTCAATTCATCTGTAGCACATGTTTTTAAACAGTGAGGAAAACCGGAGCACCTTCCCAAAATAACAACTCAAATTCTAATAAACAGGACAGATTTTGAGATCTCAAAATATGTGAAAATTCTAATGAAACACTGTGACTTAAATCAAAATGAGCTGCTCTGAATACCATATGAATATTTTATCAGAAATTATTCAACTCCTGCTGACTAAGAATTGGCAATTTGATCCATTTATACAACTACACTTATTATTATGCTCATCATTTGAATTAATAAAAGTGTATGAGATTTTACCATGAAAAGAAAATATGTTAAATATAATAGACAATATAATAATTTCAATAATATTAATAATCAATATTAATCGCAGTAAAGTGCAGATGCTTTTATTCAGTTTGCTAAAGTGACTTGAGTCTGTGGTTTTCTCTATTGTTTCACAGCTTGTTACAAAAAAAGGAAAAAAAAAAACAACATAAATGCTGTCAAACTAGTTCTAAACCGTAGCTAAAGCTCCTAAAACGGTGATGATCTAACCAGCAAATACACCAATCCGCTTAAGGCAGCTAGGGCAGGCAAAACAAGTCCCAGCTCTATTCTGTCTAACACACTGAAGGAACTTGATTTGCTAGTTTGCACTGCTCTTAAAAAAACAGAGGTACGCTTGAGTGTGCAGACAGCTCAGACAGATATTAAAGACTTGCAGATATTAAAGTAGCTTTAGTTAATTACACCTTTGAAATGTACAAGATCTCGTTGGCCTCAAGTCATGGCAGAGAGGATGCAGTGTCTCCATGTTGCTGTGATTGACTGATTGCAATCAATACGGTAATGCCCACAAGTCAAGTTAATTACAGATCACACAACTCTCTTAGATTACCTCATTTTTGACCACATTCAAATTCACTTGAAATGACAAATTTTTGATCTCTGAACGATGCGATGTACATCTCTACGTTTTAAAGGGGTCATAGCTTGCATTGACTTAATGTTAAATTGTTCTCTGACATGTACATGGACGATATTTGACTTGGGTAAGTGCACAAATAATCAAGAAATGATTTTATATGCTCCTTTAGAACAACGGGTATTCAAAATGAAACCGAAAGTGCGCACTTCATTTAAATGATCGTATCGCATTTTAGAGTTATGATTACGTTAAGCATTTGAAATGTTTTTTTCTTTTATAGCAAACCCACAGTTGTGCATGAAAATAAATGTTTATAATGTCAGTATAACTACTCTAGCCTATATAATGTTGAATATACTCTGATAATGGCAAATGTCTGTTTATACCAGTGATATAAATTGTCTAATATGACAGATTGCAAGCATATATCTCAAACATAATAATTCATCAGAATTATTATAAGAATAGATTAACAGAGAATAGAATTATTTATAGAAACCAGTAGACCTACACATAATATTAACGAGGTTGTGCCATATGTTTGTTTTTACCATACCTTTATTTTTCATCTACAGAATCGTGAGAAAATCATGATCTTTATTTCAAGCAAAAAAAAAAAAAAAAACCAATCGTGATTCTCATTTTTGCCAGAATCGTGCAGCTCTAGTATAAGTGTATGACTGTTTGTCAGATTTTATCATCTAATATGAGCTCATGCACATAATAATACATAAGAACCTGAAACTAAACAGTACGCAATACAGAAAACAGCAGATTTCATTTGTCCGCTGATACCC
This sequence comes from Danio rerio, assembly GCF_049306965.1. Lineage (NCBI taxonomy): Eukaryota > Metazoa > Chordata > Actinopteri > Cypriniformes > Danionidae > Danio > Danio rerio. The sequence continues at coordinate 7,470,446 of NC_133176.1, forward strand.
ACACAACTACACCAGATTCAGGAGTGGTAAAAGAAAATTGTGCTTTTTATAGTTTTTCACCAAATCATTTTCAATATTGTCAAATGTGGACGTCATATAAACACCAATACTTAGCATTGTTCACTTGTAATCGGGTTGACAAACATATATTTAAATACCTGAAGTAAACAGGGCCTGCATGTCTGTGAACATGATGACACCTGTGCTGTTTACTAGTCCATAACGGAAACAGCTAACACCCAAACAACCATTAGAAATTAATGAAGATTTTACCTTTTCACAAACAGGAAAAGGAAATGAAAATGAGATTTACAGTGAACTATACTGCAACAAACAAAATCTCAGATAGGAAACTCAACTCAAACGTCAGCCACGGGCCTCTGCTATATCTGCAATTAAAACTATTTGTACTTTCTGACAAGCTTAACTGTATTTAAATGCTTTAGTAGCGCTTTTATTACATGCTTTAGTAATAGAAGATAAAACTCTCGGTCCAGCTTTAGCACCATGCTATGCTTACCTTTTCTTTGTCCTCCACCAGGTCTGATAACATGTCATCTGGGTCCAGGATCCCCCCGTCCACATACTCCACATGAAGCGTCCGCACCAGGAATTCCCCATCCTGTTGAAAACAATAGGTCCATTAGTGAAGTCCCCTGTTTAACAACAATACATGAGTCAAATCGGAGAAGTGTGGACATTTTATACATGCTGTTTTGTTTGTACGATTGGTAAAAATCAAATGCGTGGAATCAAAAGGATGAACAAAAACACACACCGCACAGCAGATGGTTATCTCAGATTATATGTACAGTACTGTGCAAAAGTTTTAGGCCAACATTAAATCTGTTGTATTACTGATGGTGTTATGGATATATGTGACCCTTTATCACAAAACCAGTCATTTGGGTTTTTTTTTTTATTTATTTAGTTTTATCCAGGGTAAATTACCTTTCAGTTGATGTATGGTTTGTTAGGATAGATTAGAGTTTGAATTATTTTGGCTTAATTGTTTAAGACATGTGAAAGACAATCTTGGAGTAAAGCTGTTTGTCCTGGTTTGAGCAGCATTTCTATCAGCGTTGTTAGCAATATCTCTGAATATATTGAATTCTGAATGTTGAAAAGTCCAGATAGATTTTAATCCATTATGCCCATCCTTCTGAAAAGGACTTAAGTGATAATAGTTTTTAATTTGAGCATGATAATGATTTGCTTACTGTGGTGAAATCCTATTTGGAGAAGGAAAACAGCTGGCGAAACACAGTCATGAAATGGCCTCCACAGGGTCCAAACCCAACTATAATACCTAACTATAAAACCTAAAGAAGAAGAAATGTAGAAAGTGCTAAAAGACGACTGATGTTAAACAGAACATTATTTCAGAAGATGTTAGGACAATTAGAACAAAAGTGTGTTTGGTGCAAAGGGAAGCCCCATTAAACAGACCTTTGCTTGGAGAGGAAATGTGCTGTTGTTGTTTTTGTACACATTTCCAACATTTTCTGTTTGTTTTTAATAAAGAAACTGATCGATATATTGTGAAAAAGTTTTAGGCCATCAAAGCTGGTTAATACTTTTGCACAGTACTGTATAAGCATTCAATTCTGATTAGATACAGGGCTTCTGCAGGTTTCATCAGGTCAAATTTAATACTTTTTTAGACCACTATGAATGAGATTTTAGATTTATACAGGCTTGAACCCTTAAGAATTTTTTTTGTAATGGCCAGGTTGGACCAATGGAAATAGGAAAAAATGTAGTTATTTCTTAACCACATTTGAAAGATTCAAAACAAGAAAACTGTAGTTGTAGAGACTTTTTTTAACAATGTTTTTATGACAAATTTAACATTGCTAAAAGTCTATTTATTATATTGAAAACTATATCTAAATAATCAAATATATATTTGTTTGCTTTTGGTTCAAATGAATTGAATAGTATGACTAGTATTCAACCTAATGTTTCTGTTATAAAACATTAAATTGTATGCTTATTTTTAAATATTATGTCCACTCACACTTCCTTCAGTAAATAGTTTTTGTTTAAATGGAAGATTATTTAAAGGGATGTATTGCTGTTATTATTATTATTATTATTATTATTATTATTATTATTATTATTATTATTATTATGAGGAATTTTGTAGATTTTTTGTTTTCCTTTCCTGATTAGGGAATTTAATTTTAAAAAATGCTGTAAAATGTCTTACAGCTGTTGTAAAATAGGTTATGTAAAATTTTATGTCTTGATTTATTTAAATGAAAATAAGAGTATAAGAGTATTTAGTACGTAAAACTAAATTAAAAAAAAAGCATTTGTTTGACCTCATTTGACTTGCTAAAGGATAACTGAAATTACCCACATATGTGTTTGCCAGAAAGCCTATCATGATTAGGAAACAACAGCAGCTTTAATGTATGCCTGATGTTTTCATGTGGATGAATGTATGGAAACTAAGGAAGCGATGACAATAAAAGGTGTGAGTTTCCTGTTGCTCAACGGTTTGATTCTATTGGACAGGCGATACGGACTAACATACAGACTAGAGCAAAAAATAAACCTCAAATAAATAAGGTACAGACTACACGTGACTGCTATTTTATGAATATTTTGACTGCTATTGTTTTTTGTTGTCGTTTAAATCCATTGCCTTGAGTGTCTTGCTCTCTTTATAAGGTCTGGTATATCTAAGCTAATATTGTTTAATAGTTAGTAATAGATTGAACTATTCAGGCTAGTCGTGACAACTTAAAGAAAAGTGTTCATTAAAAGACTAAAGGAAAATTAAACAATAAAAAAGGCTACAAAAATAAATTACAAAACATATAGGTAAAAAAAAACTTAAAGACAGGAGAATATATACACTGCAAAACGAAACAGTCAACGGACTTTACTACTGAAAGTTAATTTTACTCATTTGATAAGAGTTTTAAACTTAGAGTTGAAGGTAATGGGTTAATTAAATACCTCATTATATCAACTTAAATGGAGTAAGCACACAGTCCTCATTTACATTCGTTTTTTACTCAAATGATTTGTAGCAATCGGTTTCCTTAAATGGTTTGAGTTGCCTTAACTTATTTGGTTTTACAGTACTCAGTTGGTTTGTTTACTCAAATGGATTAAGTTCACAGTACTCATTAGGATTAGTTTTTGAACTTAAATGGTTTGTTGCAATCGATTTCCTTAAATGCGTTGAGGCACTTTAACTTTTTGGCTTTACAGTGTATGTATATTAAGGATGCTCCAATTGATTTGCTGGAGATCAGTATCAGCTGTTAATCACATTTTATAATCGGTAGTCATTGATCTGGTCAAATTCATGAACCACTTTTGTTAGTTGGAGATGAGCATAACATTTAACTGACCTTGGATGCGTTCAGGCCTTTTTACATATAACAACTGAAAGTTCTGTGCTTTTTGACAATATTGCAAGTTCACTAAAACTTGCCTGGAAATATTAGATAAATAAAACTTTTTCAACATGAATATTTAATAATATAACTTCTTGTAACATACTTATTGCAATAAACATTAGTTTATAGGCCAATTACCTTTTAGTAATGAGTTTATAGGTGTGCATTTTAACTTCTTAAGCATTAAATTTGCGCTCCAAACATTTTGTTGAGACATGCTGAATTCTTCTTTCATCACTTGCAATGTTTCCAAATTGCATTGTTTGTAATTGTTCTTACCGTATTTTATCTGTGCTATTAGTTTTTGTAAAGCTACAGTATTTTTGGACATGACATGTTCACACCTAAATGGTTATAAAACATGCGTTTAGGGATTTAGCATCCTTAATTTATTCTCTTATCTAAAGAGAAATCTCCACTTAGAGGGAAAATGTGTTTTATGCATTATAAAGCATCTTAATTGTTACTCTATATCGGCTGCAAAAATCCTAATCGGAGCATCTCCAAAACATTTGAAAGAATCTAGAACATAAACAGAAATATTTAAATCAGCAACAATTTATTTTATTTATTTATTTTTTATTTTTAAACAGGAAAAAAATCTAAGATAATCGGGTAATTTTCAGCATGTTCCTGCTCTACAGAACATAAAAACATACAGACACCCATTAACATCTCATTCATCAACACGCGAGAACATTACAATCGCCAAACATCCAAAGTAAAGAGAGACAGGCTACTATCTCTGGCTACAGTGATAGTTGACCATTAGATGACGAGAATGGGATTTTCCAAAATGTCTCAGTGTTGGTATTGTTTTTAGACGTGGTGGGATCTCATTCCAGGCTTTTGTAAATTCACACAAAAAAATCTCTGTCCATAATGGTTTTTAAGAGCCGGTAATGGCAGACATTCATTTGTTGCAGATCTGGTGGAACGATCAGTCCTTGTATTAAGTTTTGGTACCAAAACACAAAGGGCTGCTGAGGTAGCACTATTTAAAATGTGATAGTGCAGTTTAATCCCTATGTTATAGTGTAGATTTGAAATGATAAAGCAATGCAGCAAATTGTTTAAATGTGACAACAAAGATGTACTAAGTCATCTAAGTACTAATACAAAGATTTCCAGTCTTCCAAACAAAAAATAAATAAATAAAGAATTAGAAAATAATGAAGCTGTTTTACAGCACTGATAAAATATTTTTACTTCAGTAATAAATCAACCTATTAGAATAAAATGTATTTATTAAGAATATGTTATTTTAAATTGCAATAACGTTTCAAACATGCAAAAAAAAAAAAAAATCAATATCCTTCACTGACTCTGAGGTGTCAGGTGATATGGGTAACAGGTTGAAAGAAAGCTTGAGAATTTACACTGGGAACACATACCATCATGTGTACACATGCAATCAGATAAGCCAATCAGGTGGGTTAGTCTGTCATAGTTTGAATACCACGAGTTCATTACTGAACAAACTTGCAGAACGGCCTTCCTACTCGAGTTGGGGGGGGGTTACAATGCAATGGTCTGAGAGAACGTGTTTGGCTGGTAGTAACACATGGCCAAACACATCCACGTCAATGCTTTTTTTTCTTTTCTTTTTTTTAAAGAGGAATCCTCGACGAAACTGATGACGCACATGACAATAACCATCATGTCACAGTTATACTGAATGTTACACAGAGGTCATTAAAACTGATTCAGTTCTATATAAAAAATAAAGTTATTTTCAATGAATGAATCAAAACCCTGATAAACATTTGTTTATGTTGAATAATTTTTTTTTCAATCAAAAAAAAACTACATTTAACCATATAATTTTTTTAATTTCCAAAAATGAAATGAAATATAATATAATATAATACAATCTAATATCAAATAAAATTCAATAAAATAATAAAATAGGAAAATGTCATTTTATTTTAACAATATAATTCAAGTAAAATTAAATTAAATTAAACTGAAATAAAAAAAAATTAATTAAATATAAAATAAATCGAAAATTAAATGAAATAATCTGGATTTTTTAATTAAACCAATTAGATAAAATATATTTTAAATTAAATTTAAAAAATGAAATTATAAGAACTAAATTAAATACAAATTTAAATTCAATTCAATTAAAATAAATTTAAATTGAATTTAAAGCTAAAATTAAACTAAACAATCAGTTTTTGTTTTATTAAACCAAAAATTAGACAAAGTATTTGGGCATGACAGATTATATTAGAAAACATAAAATAGTCATAATCCTTTAAAATATCAAATATAGCAATTATAAATGAATATACTACACAATTTCTAGGTGACTTGTACAAATAAGCACATTTGCGTTACTGATCACGTGACTTGTTTGTTCTGGTTTCAGCTGAAACATATTTCCCTTTTCCACAGAGTGCACATTCTTTTAAAAAGTTCAAAAAACAGCCGATACTCAGTCAAAACCAATCCAAACCTCCATATTTGTTCACAAAAGCAGCTTCAAGCCAAACACTTTATAAATGAAAGCTGATACCATCTGAGCACTGAAATAAAAGGCATTTCCTCCAATCCAGCTAGAAAAAGTGGCTCAATTCAACCCAGATTTACACACACACACACACTTTTTTGTAAATGCGCTTTCTCTGCCTCCGTCCCAACAGGAAGCAGCAGTCTGCGTCCACCCTGCTGGTGTGGAAAAGTGTTCATGCTGTTTAGACAGATTTGTCTGCTGGGACTGTTTTCAGCTTCATGAAGCCACCTGAGCAACATTTGTCGTGTATAAACAACACATAAGGTGTTAACACGCACACATTAATGTAACACTGGACTTAAACAAGACACAATGGTAAAAGCTTCCCTCAGCAAAATTTGGTACATTAATATCAGTATCAGATACATTGCACTACAGTTCTGTAGCACCAATAATAAGCTAGTGCAAAGCATAAATAAGTACATCCTCTTAAAAAATACACTAACCGGTCACTTTATAGGTACAACTTACTAGTACCAAGGACCCCCTTTAAGCTTCAGTATTGCCTTAATCCTTTGTGGCATATTAAACAAGGTACTGGAAATATTCCTGAGATTTTGGTCCAAATTGACATGATAGCATCACAGTTGCTGCAGATTTATTGGCTGCACATCTATGATGTGAATTTCCCGTTCCACCAAACCAAAGATGCTCTATTGGATTGAGCTCTGGTGACTGTGGAGGTCATTTGAGTACAGTGAACTCATTGTCACGTTCAAGAAAGCAGTCTGAGATGATTCATGCTTTATGACATGGGGAGTTATCCTGCTGGAAGTAGCCATCAGAAGATGAGCACACTGTGGTCATAAAGGGATGGACATGGTCAGCAACAATACTCGGGTAGGCTGTGGTGTTGACACGATGCTCAGTTGGTACTAATGGGCCCAAAGTGTGCCGAGAAAATATCCCCCACACCATTACACCACCTCCACCAGCCTAAACCACTGATACAAGGCAGGATGGATCCATGCTTTCCTGTTGTTGACGCCAAATTCTGACCCGACCATCCGAATGTCGCAGCAGAAATCAAGAGCCATCAGACCAGGCAACATTTTCCCAATCTTCTGTTGTCCAATTTTGGTGAGTCTGTGTAGCCTCAGTTTCCTGTTGTTAGCTAACAGGAGTGGCACCCGGTGTGGTCTTCTGCTGCTGTAGCACATCTGCCTCAAAGTTGGATGTGTTGTGTGTTCAGAAATGCTCTTCTGTAGACCTCGGCTATAACGAGTGGTTATTTGAGTTACTGTTGCCTTTCTATCAGCTCAAACCAGTCTGGCCATTCTCCTCTAACCTCTGGCATCAACAAAGCATGTACAGCCACAGAACTGCCGCTCACTGGAAATGTTCTCTTTTTGGGTCCATTCTCTGTAAACCCTAGAGATAGTTGTGCATGACAATCCCAGTAGATCAACAGTTTCTGAAATACTCAGACCAGCCCATCTGGCACCAACAGCCATATGTCACTTAAATTGCCTTTCTTCTCTATTCTGATGCTCAGTTTGAACTGCAGCAGATCGCCTTGACCATGTCTACATGCCTAAATGCATTGAGTTGCTGCCATGTGATTGGCTGTTCAGATATTTGCGTTAACGAGCAGTTGGACAGGTGTACCTAATAAAGTGGCCAGTGAGTGTATAGTTTTAATAATTTCTCAGTGAATATAGACAATGTGTGTTGGTGCATTTAAAGGAACACTACACTTTTTTTTTTTTTTTTTAATGCTGTGATGACCCCTGATGAATAAAGGGACTAAGCCGAAGGAAAATTAATAAATGAATGAAAATAAGTGTGTGGTCAGCTGACATCTTTAGGAACAGCAATAAAATACATTTAAACTCAAATGAGATGTCAACAACAACAAAAAAAAACTACAAAATTTCAACTAAGTTTATGGTTACTATTATTTTTTCTCTATATTAAAAATACGATTTAAAATTTCACCAACATATTCATTTGGGGAGTACAAATTTTTACACTGTGATCTTCACTCATTTTGTTGAATTAGCTCCAGCTTTGGCACTGACTAATGTACAGCAATACGTAAATATATTACTGTCTAACATCCTTTAGAAAGTATTAATTAAAATAAGAGATATGTACTCATTTAGGCTGGCCACTGTATAATATGCATCTTTTTGTTTTTCCCCCACAAATCCTCTATAACACCATGAGAAGACCATAAACACCAGATCTGATTACCTGTGCATTAAACGACAGCTATGAAAAGCTGCTCGGTCTCAAATGTCAAGCACAAGCAGTAATCAGTCTCTGCATCTAGGAGAACTCCGAAGTCATTTCAACATGCACTAATTGTAAATGATTCCTCACAGCTACAATCTTTAATTAGCTTTTTTTTCTTAGCCAAGGCAAGTGCATTATGATTTGTGTGTATACGGTTAATGATCTGAACAAACGCCTCACGCAAAATATGAAATGTCAGCATATAACTCATCCTGCCTGGTTTGTGGTATAATACCTCAAATAATATAGAGCATACGCTGTAAAAAAAGAAACGGTTGACTCCACTTAAAATTAAAAGGCAACTTGCTGCATATATTTTTTTATATTTTTGTTTCACTGTAGTAGTTGACTTGATTTATTTATTTTTGTTTGCAGTGTATTAATCATACCTGCAAACACTAGCGTTGAGTCACTCGTATTTTAGAGCCACCCCCAGTCCTCAGCTTTTTGGTATAGTTTTGTAACACCACCGGGTCGTCGACTTTGGTATAGTATGCAAATCGCAGTGACTGCATGAATCTCAGTCCCAAGTACAGTTACTAACACCACAGTACAGTGGACTTAGGTGGTATCTAAATTTTGATACTGTCAAGCATCCTCCCCATTTACCTCGGTATCCGGTATTACCATGCATAATAAAAAAATATGACGTAAGGCTCAGACAGCGTCACCAAAATGTTGGTTTGTGCCTAAACCATTCAGAAACTGAATATCATTTATGCGACCTTGGGTCGCGGTGACCTGTTTGTCTTGTTTGTAGTAGAGATCTGCGCAGGACGCTCTCTCTCATTCACACACACACACACACACACACACACACACGCACGCAAGCATACCCAGAAAGAGAGAGACAACACCAAGTGACGCACAGCACCACGCTCTCTCTCCCTCTCATTCTCACACACCCACACACGCACACTCACACGCGCACACGCACACTCACGCGCGCACACGCACACTCACGCGCGCACACACACACACACACACACACACACACACACACACACACACACACACACACACACACACACACACACACACACACACACACACGCACGCACACACACACGCACGCACACACACGCACGTACACACACACGCACGTACACACACACGCACGTACACACACGCACGCACGCACACACACACACGCACGCACGCACGCGCACGCATGCACACACACACACACGCACGCACGCACACGCACGCACGCACACGCACGCACGCACACGCACACAAACAGCATCCACGCGCTTGCTTGCTCGGTCAGGAGCAATATTGTTAGACCAAGCACCAGCTCCCTTTCAAATTACACACTAGAGTTACCGACCGCTCCCGCGCTTTATTCAGAAAAATTTCCCGCACCGCAAGAAATCTGGTCGGGTCCCGTGGCTCAGCAATGGGACTACACGTCTCCCTTCTCGTTCTGTCGAAAGCAGAAATACTGCCAAACTGCAGGTCACTTGGTGCACGACTCGCCATCTTACCTCATTTCTCTCTCTCTCGTTCTCCTTCACAGTGTCCAATGGTGACAATCATGCATACGCATTTGTAGGCATTAAATAAATAGTATTTATTATTTAATACTTGTCTCCTATTTAAGTGCATTGTGTTTTATGACGATATAACGGCATTGAAATTGACAACGCTGCTATTTTTAGATCCTTTGGTATACTATATTACCGTATTACCGCCCAAGCCTACAGTAAAGTACTAACTCGGTTTTCAGCTGCGTTATTCGGACAAACACACAAAGCTATCCCGAACCCTCCCCCCATCCCCCGGTCTCCCAGAATTTCAGAGACCAATGCTGGCAGCTATGGTATTAACAGGTATCGAACTCGCAAACACAGGCTTATTGGAAATACGTGCTCCAGTAGACATTTTTGTAAAACTGCTAAATTAAACACACATGTGACTGTAGTATCTAATCTACACATGTAACATACAACACACTGAACATTATTTATCTCCTAATATACTAACAATGAAGATATTTTTTTAAGTCTCTGATTGTATATTTACTAACACTATATGCAGTCTACATTGCAACGTTTAGATGAATATGTCTTTTTGTGACAAAATAAACACACTAAAACAATGACATTAATTCACCAGTATCTTGTTGACACATAAGGAAAGTTAAATTACACTGTTATGATAGTTTGATTATAGGGTAGCATATATATTTAGGATCAAAAACTATAGATCTGGCTTTGTAAGACTATTGTTTGAACTATTTATTTTCTTTGCATGACACATTGATATGACAGTAGAGAGAATCTCTTTCAGCATAATCTTAAACAACGTATAATTAGTTTCATGTGTTACAGAACAGCATTTTCCTGTCAAAAAGAGCATTCTTCCATAACAAATACAAACAATCATCTCTTTCTTGGACAACCTATAATATCAGGAAATACTTTCTTTTATAAAAGTTCTTTACAATGTTCAAACAACCAAAATAAATTTAATTTAATTTAATTTTAACTAAAAATTAAAATAGATAAATTAAATTTTATTTCAAATTTAATTAAACAAAATAAATTTAAATATAATTTGATTAAAAATAAATTAAAATTTATAAATAAATAATTTAATAAAAAAAGTCAACTGACTATCATAGACCACCTATTATATCAGGGAATATTTTCTTTTATAAGTTTTTTTTACAATGTTCCTGCAACCAAAAATAATAATATTAAATTAACTTAAACATTAAAATAAAATTACATTTAATTTAATTTAAAATTAAACAAAATAAATTGATAGAATTTAATTAAAATGAAATAAAAATCTAAATAATTCAATTTAATCAAGTATAAATAAAAATAAATACATAGATATTTTTTAATAAGATAAAAAAACAATCATTTATATAGTTCCTTTGGGGGTAGAGGTAAATACAAATTTTAGTTGAATAAAACCATGACTCGCTATTTACTCTCTCTCAAGTTGTTTCAAACATTTATGAGTTTCTTTTTTTCTGTTGGATACAAGATAAGATAATTTGAAAAATGTTGGAAACCTGTGACTATTGACTTCCATAGTAGAAAAAGCAAATACTATGGAAGTCAATGGTTACCGATTTCCAAAATTTCCAAAATTTTCATTTGCATTCAACAGAAGAAACGGAAACAGTTTTGTGACCATTCAAGAAAGTAAAAGATGACCAAATTTTTAATTTTGAGTGAATATCCCTTTAAGAAAGTAAACAGAGTCAGTTTTCTGCAGCTTGGGAAACTATTGGTCCTATAAGACTTGGTATTGCATACCCACTGTGACATTTAAAGCCAAGGCGATTTTGTCATGATGGCTGCTGACGCCGATGGCTTTGTGCTCTTGGAAGTGTGCCGCGTGTAGTGATCTCAGTGCTGCTGCCTGCCAACTCAGCTCTCTAGCCACCCTCATAGGTTAGCAACAGCCCGGCAGAGTTTGGCTATGGCAGGATAATAAAACAGTTTCCCTTTACTGTCAGTGAGGGATCTAGATTGAAATCTTGCTGGACACATCAAGAGCAATTCCAGCATTAAGGATGTGACATTTGAAGTAAAAATTCAACAGATAAATTCACAGGGAGTATATGTTAACATTATATTGAAACATCTGTTTATATTTTCCAAAACAACTAACCGCAGTGTTATAGGATCAGAAAAATATCAATCTAAAAACATTTGGGGGATTTCAAATGAGGAAAATAAACATGCGTTATGGATGTGACAAGAAAAGTATGCGAGTTTACAATATACTGTGTAAAATTTCTGTGAATTAAACTGCAAAACCCAAAAGAAACAATAATAATAAAAAGCATAAGAGTTGGCTCACTATATAACAAAAATAAATGAGGTTATTTTATTTTACATTTGTGCATCTATGAGAAAAAAAAGCTTAATTTTGGATGTGACACACGTGAAATTATAACTTGTGTGACCTTGGAAAATCAAATATAATTGTTTGAAAACACTGACGGAGACATAAAATTTTTTGAAAGTACTGTAAAATACTTGCTTACACAAAAAAAACATAGAAACAGTTTCACTATTTTGGTGAAAACTTGCTGACAAAAACATGGAACGTTTGCATTTTTTTCCTTATAGGACTGGTTTAAGGGTATACTATCAAAAGTAGTAGCTTGGCAGGTTGAATAATGTAGATTTTTCAGTAATACGATTTTTATATTTTCCAAAAGTAGCAAGTAAAAACACTCCTACACTATGAACAGACAGTTTAGTCAACACAAAACCAAAATATACTTATCTTTTAAACACATTTCTTAATGCGTTCAGAAAAGGATCTTATCATAAGAGATATAAAAAAAAAAAATAAAAAATAAAACGTAATTATTTTTTAATAATAAGTGGTTAGTGCGCCGACACATAGCACCAAGGTGCTCATGGCGACCCGAGTTCAAGTCCCGGCTTAAGGTCCTTTGCCGATCCATCCCCCATCTCTGCTCCCCATACTTTCCTGTCTGTAAAATCTCCAGTCCTATCGCAATAAAGGTGAAAACAAATAAATAAATAAATAAATAAAATAACTTTTGCCATCTGACAACACTTTCATCGAATAGTTTTTTTTAAACCTTACTCTTTATAGAGATTGCTTTTTTTTTGACTTAAAAGAAAATAATTGGTAAAAAGTAAATAGTAAAATTAAAATAATTATATTTTAAATGTAGTTTTTTTAGTTTTAAAACAAAATTATTTAAAAGTACACTACACTTCAAAAGTTTAATTGTAATTCAAAATGTCCGGCATGCGCTCTCACGCTTTTACAAATATGAATGATTCGAACGTACATCAATGAATGAAGCGCAACCTGTGCTGCAAAAGTTCGATTACAGCTCATGTTTCCCGTGGAACTGAGCTTTGCAAAGCAACAAATGTGTACAACTGGAAAGGGGGTGGTATATGATGCAATAATCAATTATCTCCATTAATGGTTTTTCAAAATCGTTAGAAGCCAAAATCGAAATCAGATTTTCGATTAATTGCACAGCCCTAGTAAAAAGTTACAAAAGCTGCGACATCTGCAAGATCTATTTTCAGTTGTCAGACTCACACAAGAAAATGTACCAGGGCTCAACAATAAGGACTGCCCGGTGCCAGCGTGAAAGAAGCTCGGGACAGTAGACAGGATTGTTACTGGCCCCTATCTAGTTATTTTTTTCGTAACCTGGTAACAACCAGTACAGTGAAAAGATGTAAAAAAAATAAAATAAAAAAAAAAGTCACAAAAAAAAGTTTAAAAAAAAGTCAAAGAAAATGTGGGTTTCTAAAGTCTTGGAAGCAGACAATTGCATGGATACAAAATTAAGAGAAAGAAATTTTCCATACTGCTCTTTCGTTTGCATAAAAAATGTATTAACATTTTTAAATTGTTTAAATTCAATATTCAAAGACATAATTTAAAATATGTGGCTAAGAAATACCACATATTAACTTTTTTTTTTTGTTGTTGAAAAAGTTTTGCAGGGTAAAAATCTCAATCACTGGCCCGATCGGCCCAGTAGAAAAAATCCTTAGCGTTAAACCCTGTATACTGAAGTATTGTATAATAATTTATATTTAGTAAATTAGTAATAAATAGTCATTTATTTTTCATGAATAGGAGATACATGTTACTTCACAAAAAATAATTGAGGTCATGTCTGTGTTGTGCGAGAAGTCGATATGTTAATTATTGTGACAGGCCTAAGCATAGTCCTTAAAATGTACATCCTGCATCCACACAAATTACCTATTTGTTATAATGTGAATATGCACAAGGTCTAAGCAAGGAGAAGCGCATCACGAATGCACCACCACTATCAAAGATGAAGGGCTCAATACTTCAGTGACGCACAAGAGACCCGAGAGGTGGGTTGACAGAATAGATAAAACGCCCACGTCTACCCCAGCACGCCTGGCACCGGCTCATCCCAGCCGACTGCGCCAATCTCAGCTGATAACGTCCATCAGTCAGGCATACTAAAACCTCCCATAAAGCCAGCCATCTCAGCCCGAGAGCCCAGGCCAAACTAATCAAACACAGTCTGCCACCTGCATTTGGAGATAGGGAGCGATTAATGACACAGCTGTATTCATCGCATAAGTCCCCGCTTTTACTCCAACTGGCATTTAGAGCAGAAGCCGGACAAAAGGAGTAGAATAGTTAACGGTGACCAAGCATTGCGGTATTAGAAAGGGATGGTGCTTAGTGTAGACTATTATAAGCATGTATTGACATGGAAAATTATAGTGGAATACTGTTGAGACCTGTTTATGAATAAATTAATGAGGGATATTAATAATAGAACATCTGAGCAGTGCATTCATTAAGGAAATTGCGTAGTTTTAATATTAATAGTAAGGGGCACTGATCAAAAATGCACAATTGGAAGCAAAAAACACAAACACATTAATGCATAGTAAGGACAAATTAAGAGATCATTTTAAAAAGTATCAGTTTCTCTGCACTTTTTTGTTGTATTCGATAAAATGTCTGATAATGTTTCTGACAAATAATAACATCCTTTTTTTGGAAATGATAATTGTTCAGAATATTATAATGACTGAATTGGGCCAAATAATATTATTGCACCAAATATTGATTTCATTTTTAAACTACTATTAAAACACTGGTGCTGTGCACATACACTCACCGGCCACTTTATTAGGTACAACTTAGTAGTATATTGGGTTGGACCCCCTTTTGCCCTTTATGCCACATATTCAACAAGGTACTGGAAATATTCCTCAGAGATTTTGGTCCATATTGACATGATAGCATCACGCAGTTGCTGTAGATTTGTCAGCTGCACATCTATGATGTGAATTTCCCGTTCCACCAAACCAAAGATGCTCTATTGGATTGAGCTCTGGTGACTGTGGAGGCCATTTGAGTACAGTGAACTCATTGTCATGTTCAAGAAACCAGTCTGAGATGATTCATGCTTTATGACATGGTGGGTTATCCTGCTGGAAGTAGCCATCAGAAGATGGGTACACTGTGGTCATAAAGTGATGGACATGGTCAGCAACAATACTCGGGTAGGCTGTGGTGTTGACATGATGCTCAGTTGGTACTAATGGGCCCAAAGTGTGCCAGGAAAACATTCCCCACACCATTACACCACCACCACCAGCCTAAACCATTGATACAAGGCAGGATGAATCCATGCTTTCCTGTTGTTGACGCCAAATTCTGACCCTACCATCCAAATGTCGCAGCAAAAATCGAGACTCACCAGGTAATGTTTTTCCAATCATCTATTGCCAGAGTATATACAGGAATCAGAGAGGGAAATTCAATACATTTTAAGACCTTATAACCACTTTAGTTTTTAACCGGAAACACTGGCGAGATTTTAACTTACAGTATAATTACTAAATATGAATGTTTGAAACTAATCCAAAACTAAAACATTATTCATATACTGAATACAAATCTATTAAATATAGTTACTTCAGCAGGATGGCACCTATAGAGCTGCAGAATTAATCAAGTGGTGCTCGCTGCAGAGCCATTTGGGCGAGCTGAGCTCCAGCGAGGGGGAGCTTGAGCTTGAGCTCCACCTTTTTTGCACTTCTTCTACGAGTGATGTCACTGGGGGTAGGGTTAGGGGTGGGGTTGGTGTACGCATTAAAACAGCTTACAGGAGGAGGATGGGTTAGGGTTAGGGTTAGGTTTAGGGTTAGGGTTAGGGTAAGCAGCGTAATGTCAAATCTAGTAGAATTTTATTTATTTCATAAACAACACAGCAACCTGATATTAGCAGATTTAATTCAGGCAAACTTTAGCATATAACTGTACAGTGCATAATCAAAAATTATATAAAATTTGAAATTTTATATACCTATAATATATAATATATATTTGAAAAATATATACCTTGAAAATAGCATTTAAGACGTTAATACTTTTTAAGGGCCTTAAATTTCTCTACATTGATTTATCAACTTTTAATACTTTTTTAAGACCCTGCTAACACCCTGTCCAATTTTGGTCAGCCTGTGTGTATTGTAGCCTCAGTTTCTCTTCTGCATACCTCAGTAGTAATGAGTGGTTATTTGTGTTACTGTTGCCTTTCTATCAGCTGGAACCAGTCTGGCCATTCTCCTCTGACCTCTGGCATCAATAAGGCATTTGCACCCACAGAACTACCACTCACTGGATATTTTCTCTTTTTCGGACCATTCTCTGTAAACCCTAGAGATGGTTGTGCGTGAAAATCCCAGTAGATCAGCAGTTTCTGAAATACTCAGACCAGCCCATCTGGCACCAACAACCATGCCACGTTTAAAGTCACTTAAATCATCTTTCTTCCCCATTCTGATGCTCAGTTTGAACTGCAGCAGATCATTTTGACCATGTCTACATGCCTAAATGCATTGAATTGCTGCCATGTGATTGGCTGATTAGAAATTTGCGTTAAAAAGCAGTTGGATAGGTGTACCTAATAAAACGGCCGGCGAGTGTACATTGTATATTAGAAAACTATATCAATACATATAGCTTATGTATACACACCCACACTACATGAAACATCCCATCAGTGTTTGAAACTAATAAATCCCCACAAACATGATGTGAAAGTCCCTGGTTACGTAGAACTCAGTGCCCACTTTCCCAGACATATACTGTGTTACTGGCCTGTCTCAAATATCATATCTGCATATTTAAGCCGCAAAGCAAAACTTTTACCACAGTATCCGGAACAGACAGGAATGTCTAGCTATAACGAATATTCGGAACAATAGCATGCAATCTAAAAAATGTCATCGTTGACAGCTCAAGATCACATGGTCTAAGCTGGAGGGCACACCCGTTTACCAATCCTACTATGGCGGAGGCGTTTTTGATGTTAATGAGGTTAAAAACGTCATCACGCTTAACGTAATATTCATGAGGGTGACTTTTTTTTAACGTTTAATAAGGGTATTAAGTTAGACATAAAAGGTGTAAACAATAGTAACAACAAAAGTAGTCAAAAATAAGGGTGCCTTTCTAATAGGAAAGGGCTTACGCCGCGTCATATCGATTCTAATTAATATTCATAAGCCAAGCCTTCATCATAGTAGGATTCCCCACCCGGTAAACAGGTAAGTTTTTTTAACAATCCCGAATAAATTATCAAAAGTATTGATATGTAGGCTACCCCTAATGAAAAATCAAACTTACACAATCATATTTATCAGCCTGTGGTATCGATTTAAAACTTTAAAGCATCACGTTACCTGTTCAACAATCTTCTTGTATCTTTGAGTAGCTTGATCGATCAAATCTCGTACCATCCAACTGTCCTTACACGGGACGACAACTCTAGTTTCCCCGAAAATGACCGTCACCTTCATCTTAAATGCGTCATTAAACGTTAAAATATCTTCGAGGCTTTGTTTATATCGCAGCTTCTCTTAAAGCGAACGCCGCAGAGACAACAGGTGTCATTGGTCAACTGTTACAGGTGATCTTCCTCCTCTCTGAAGAGCTACTACAGCCTCGAGTAAACCGATATAACATCCATGAGTGAAAGAAGAGTCCGGTATTTAATCCAAACTGCACATTTAACTGATGTAAACAGTCCTGGGTTCACGAGAAAAGTCGAGATAGTGAAAGGTTTTCCCGAGTTCGCGCTCGCTGGAGTCCAGAGTGAAACCGGAAGCTGCAGATAGTGAGAAACTACCGTGATTGACGGCCTGCTTTATGAAGCTACAAACTAGAATCATTACTGAGGAGAGGAGGATGTACTTGAGAAAGAAGTAATAATCACTCAATGTAGGGGGGACGGAGTAAAAATGACAAAGTAAATCGTCCAACATGGAAACAAAAATACTATAGTAATTCATAGTAAATACTATAGTGTATTTGAGCGATACTCAGTACTTGAATTAATCTGCTGCGGTAATTATATAGTTGCAATGGTAATACAACAGCTATATTAATAAAAACAAATGATCCAATACTGTATTTTTTCACAATACTCTATATTGTACTACAAAACACCACGGTTTGTGGTAAAAACTAAAGTATACTACAGTATTAATTAGTTTATCAGTTAACTATAGTTGTAATACTACAGTATGCAGGAGGATTCATTAACAAAGAGTTGTAAAATACTTTAATATACAGTATAATACACTTTACTACAGTATTTAAAAACACTATAGTACTTATTAAATAATAAAGGTATGGAAAAAATACTATAGTAATTCATTGTAAATACTATAGTGTTTTTGAGCAATACTGAGTACTTGAATTGGTATTGCTCAAACTGTTGTGGTATAATAAATAATATTGTACTACAATACACCACAGCTATGAGGTAAAAAAGAAGTAACTACAGTTTTTATAATTGTTAACTGTAGTTAATATGCTACAGTACTTGTTAACAACGAGTTGTAAATAATATAAAGTATAATACAGTTTACTATAGTATTAAAAAACACTATAGTATTTATACATTTCTAAAGCTGTATCACACATATTCTAGGGGACTATAGTAAACAGTGAAAGAGAGTACAAAGTAAAAGAGTTTTTTTACAGAAAGTAAACCTTCCCACATGAAAAATAAATACCATAGTGTTTATGAACCATACTGTGGTGAAATACCTGAATTAATCTGTTATGGTGATTATATAGTTGCAGTGGTAATACAACAACTAATTAAAAAAATATCCAATTCTGTAGTTTTTTACAATAATGTATATTGTACTAAAATACACCACTGTTTATGTGGTAAAAACTAAAGTATACTACAGTATTTATTACTTTATCCGTTAACTATAGGTACAGCATAATACTACAGTATGCTGCAGCATTTGTTAACAAAGAGTTGTAAATACTTAAATATACAGTATATTAAGCTTTACTATAGTATTTATTAAATCCTGAAGGTACAGAATCTCACATATTCTAGGGAAATAATGTGAAACTGACAGAAAGTAAACCCTCCCACATAAAAAAAAATTACTATAGTAATTCATAGTAAATAATATAGTGTTTTTGAACCATACTAATACCTGAATTAATCTGCTGTGGTAATTATATAGTTGCTTTGGTAATACATCAACTATATTAATATAAACAAATGATCCAATACTTTCATTTTCCACAATAATGTATTGTATTACAGCACACCACAGTTTATGTGGTAAAACTCAAGTATACTACAGTATTTATTAGTTTATCAGTTAACTATAGGTATAATACTACATTATGCTGCAGCATTTGTTAACAAAGAGTTGTAAATACTTAAATATACAGAATATTAGGCTTTACAATCGTATTTATTAAATCCTGACCTGAAGGTACAGAATCTCACATATTCTAGGGGAATTATAGGAAACTGACAGTAAGTAAACCCTCCCACATGAAAAAAATACTATAGTAATTCATAGTAAATAATATAGTGTTTTTGAACCATACTGAGTACTTAAATTAATCTGCTGTGGTAATTATATAGTTGCTTTGGTAATACATCAACTATTAATATAAACAAATACTTTCATTTTCCACAATAATGTATTGTACTACAACACACCACAGTTTATGTGGTAAAAACTAAAGTATACTACAGTATTTATTAGTTTATCAGTTAACTATAGTTGTAATACTACATTATGCTGCAGCATTGGTTAACAAAGAGTTGTAAATACTTTAATATACAGTATAATACACTTTGCAGTATTTATATAATATAAGTATTTATATTGTATAATACTGTAGTATTTATACAAATCCTAAAGGTAGAGAATTTTTGTCAGAAAGTAAACCTTCCCACATGAAAAAATACTAAAGTGTTTATGAACCATACTGTGGGAAAATACTTGAATTATTCTGTTGTGGTAATGCTGTAATGAAGACGCAGTGGCCTAGTAGATAGTGCTGTCGCCTCACAGCAAGAAGATCGCTGGTTCGAACCTTGGCTCAGTTAGCGTTTCTGTGTGGAGTTTGCTTGTTCTCCCTGCGTTTACGTGGGTTATCTCCGGGTGCTCCGACTTCCACCACAGTCCAAAGACATGCGGTACAGGTGAATTGGGTAGACTAAATTGTTCGTAGTGTATGAGAGAGATGCGGCTGGAAAGGCATCCGCTGAGTAAAAACGTGCTGGATAAGTTGGCGGTTCATTCCACTGTGGCAACCCCGAATTAATAAAGGTACTAAACCGACAATAAAATGAATGGTAATGCTGTATCTATAGGGCAATACGAAATCAATAACATCACAACAATATAAACTAATTATAATTATAACAATATAAACTAATTATAATTATAACAATATAAACTAATTAGGGTATATTGTACTACAATACACCACTGTTTCATAAACTAAAACCCAATACTTAATACAGTTGCATTAGCTAAATCAAAGTATGCAGCAGCCTTCATTACCAAAGAGTAAATAATATAATATACAGTACAATAAAATGTCTGATTAAACACTATTTACTTTAATTACTATAGTATTTTTTCTGCATAATCAAATTGGCAAAAATACATCAAAATTAGATATGAAATAAGTGTCTTTTTTAGCTATTAGAAGGAATTGTTCATACTAAAATTTATGTTTTTAACCTTTAGGAATATGTGATTGCAGCTGGAAGGGCATCCGCTGCATAAAACATATGCTGGATAAGTTGGCGGTTCATTCCACTGTGGCGACCCCAGATTAATAAAGGGACTAAGCCGAAAAAAAAATGAATGAAAGAATGAATGATTATTTGGTTTAAAATGTGAAAAATCAATGAGTAAAATGATTGCAAATAACTAACCTTTACATATAAACGACATGTTATAAAGTAATTTGAACTTGTTTCCACAATAAACATCAGTAATAGGCTTCCACTCACATAACAAACTACATTTCCAAAACTGTCGAAAAATTTCCATAAACTGTAGCCTCCTGACTCATGTTTGTAGTATTCACACACAGTCCCTGAGCTCTAGTTTGCAGCTACATATTCCTAGGACAATGGACTGTTCTCAGAGCACTATTGTGTGTCTCTCTGGCAAAGTGTTTCATTGACCTAATTACACGATCAACCTTCTATTATGCCCTTCCAGCCCTCACATCATCCATATACATGAAGATAATGATGTGACAGTTTTATATTTCCCACAGTTTGAATAATATCTTAATAGCATTCATGTTCTGTAATTAGTTGATCAATTATGCACACATATTCTTTATGGCTCACCGTGCAACTCAGATTGTTAAAAAGTTTGTGGGCAGTAAACGTTTAGTAATGTTTTTGAGTTATGGTGCATAATTTTCACAACATTACAGTAAAATCAGTAACACTGGGAAATATTAATACAATGTAAATATATATTATATAATCATTTCTCGAGTTTTGTGTCACGTGATCCTTCAGTAATCATTTTAATTTAATGTTTTGCTTGCGATTTTTTATATTACTGTTGCAAACTGCTGTGATACTTAATATCTTTATGAAAAATATTATGCATTAATCATTAATAAGGTAATAATTCTATAACCACAGGGAAGAGGGTAACAATGGAGAGAAGATCCAAATGTAGGCTTTTGTATTTCTGAATAAAGCCTCCATTTGGATCCTCTCTCCCTTTTAAAATCAGTAATATTGTTGTATACTGTATGGTGCAGCAAAATATGCACCATAATTCAGACAGGCAATGGTCAAAGACAGAAGCAAACAGGAACATACTGTACAAGGAAATCCAGAAGCGTGGTCAGGTAACGAGCGTCAAAACACTGAGAAACTAAACCAGGAAACACTTTAAAGGCAGAGCTTAATTTGTGCCAGAACACACCGGATCCAGATCCTGATCTCTGAAATCTCTGAAAATCTGAATTTCACCGATCCTTATTTTATTGATCTCCCTCCTCCAGAGCCCTCCTCCTCCATCCGCTGTTTT